>NW_020885466.1:0-7061 GCF_003945725.1 Corapipo altera
CCCCCCCCCCCCCCCCCCAGGTGTGTGGTATTCTCCTTTTGTGTAACTGTCTCATATGTAAAATATATATATATATATATATTTGCTATAGCTTTGGCTGCTTAGTTGTTTTTTTTTCCCTCTTTTCCCTCTCTGGGAGGCGGGTCCTTGTTGTCGAGTTTTGGGGACTTGGGGGGAAGCCAGCTCAAAACTTGTACAACTTTTCTGGTAGCAGAGGATGGTTGTTTTGGTTAAGCTTGGCTTGTTTTGATAAACATTCTCCGGGAAGACAGCCAAGCTCAGTGTTGTTTTGCAAACCGATCTATTCTTTTGGGAACAGGTCTGGGAACACTGCCAGAGTCTGGGAAAGCAGCCAAGGAAACTTTGTTTATATAAACAAAGTTTGTTTTGGGATCAGGAAGAAATAATAACAAAAACAATGGCTATTTCATTAATTGGTCTTATAATTCTAGCCACCTTTACACCTGTGTCAGGCTATTCTATAGGGAGACGTCCAGACCTTGAGGATGGATGGAACGAATTGCTTCCATCCTTTAATTTTGACATCGAAGGTTTGGTAAAGGAGATCCCCATGGTAAAAATCGGCTCTAATTACTATGTAAATCTCATCGCAACCATACTGTCATTGATAAAGGTACTGGAAGTGCTCCTTAAACTTGGAAGAATGGGGTTCCGTTGCTTTCCCTCTTGTAGGAAAGATCATACCTCAAAGGGACTCTCTGGAACTTTGAAGAGGGTTGCAGACAGGCCAGTCTCCGGGTGGCATGGAGCTTGGGAAGATTTCGGTAGATTAGTAGGACATGTGTCACCCCCCATTAATTGGGAGTTCACACCAGAACAAATGTTTGATTCTGGTGAGATGGCCCGCTGTTTGGCAGAAGGGTGCTTTTCCTATAAAGACCCGAATATGCAATTCTCCGCTTTGTGCTGGGGCCTGGCTAATGCTTATCGAGCTGCCATAGACCACCTTCAGAGGGTTAAGGTCGACACAGAGACCCAAACCATGCCACTTGAAACCAGTGATGTCCCTATTAGGTCCACAGAAGTTGGGGTCCAAACACAACCTGAAGTCAATGCCATTTCTACTAAGTCCACTAGAACCGGGACCCAAGCTAAGAACCGAAAGGTCATCATTGCCCCTATAAAGAAGAAGAAGACGTGGGTAAGGGAGATCAAGGAACTTACGGACCCATCTCCGCAACTAGAACGCACAGAAGAAAGAGAAGAAGAAGAAGAAGAAGAAGGAACAGAGGACGTAGTGGACGAAGGAGCGGCAGCAATGGGAGAAGGAGCAAGAGCAAGTGATGAAGGCGCGACAGCAAGTGATGAAGGCATGACTGCGAGAGAGGAAGAAGTGGTTGTGACTGAGGAAGGAGCGATTGGAAGAGAAGAAGCAGCTACCAAAGAGGAAGAAACGGCTACACGGGAAGAAGCACGTCCAAAGGAACTAGGGGCACGACCAAAGGAATACAGAATGGCATCAAAAGGAAAGAAAGCAACAGTACAAACGGCCGGTGGTGTATTGTCGCTTGATGATTTATACCCTGACTACACATTCAGTGTTGCAAAAGACGCAAAGAAGGAGCCAAAGCATCCCCCTCAATTGGAGGGGGAATTATCCCTACCCCTCCAGACCCAACCTTCTCTTGGAGGTGTGAATGATTGGAGGAGGAGGCCCTTATCTCAGCACGCGAAAGATTACTCACTACCTCCACCCGCGGGGTATCACGAACGACACAGGAGTCCATCCCCATGGCATGACTGGTATAGAAGTCCATCTCCACGGCGTGAACGACGCAAAAGTCCATCTCCGCGGCGCGAGCGGCATAGGAGTCCATCCCCACGGTATGAACGACGTAGAAGTCCATCTCCGCGGCGTGAACGGCGTAGGAGTCCATCCCCACAGTATGAACGGCGTAGAAATCCACCTCCGCGGCGTGAACAATATAGAAGCTTATCCCCACGGCATGCCCAGTCTCCACCTCCACATGAGAGATATAGGGAGGAAGTGGGAGCAGTCCCACGTAGGAGTGGAAGAGTAAAGAGAGAGGTGGAAAAGATTCTACGTGGGAGAGATGGACAAGAAATAATGCGAGAAAGTGAAATTACACAATCACTGACCACAAGAGAGCTTCGAGATTTACGGAGAGATTATATGCGCTTGCCTGGTGAAGAAGTCCTCACCTGGCTGGTGCGATGCTGGGACAAGGGAGCTGATAGTCATGTAATTGAAGGTGATGAAGCACGACAGTTGGGATCCATTGCTCGAGACCCTGTGATAGAGCAAGAAATGGGGAGAGAGAAAATGGCGTCCAGCCTTTGGCTCCGAATCCTCCACGCAGTGAGAGTGAAATACCCATTTAAGGAGTCCCTGAAGAGTTCTTCAAGAAGGTGGAGAACTGCGGAAGAAGGCATCCAATACCTACGGGAATTGGCCATGTTGGAGATCATCTATTCTGATCCAGATTATTATGACATCCAAGTTCCTGAGAGTGTTCCCTGCACGCAACCAATGTGGAAAAAGGTAATTCAAGGTGCTCCTAAACCATATGTTTCCTGCTTGATATCCGCATATAATCCAAAGATGGAGGAACCAAACGTGGAAACCATGTGTACTTGGATAAGAACCATAGAGGAAAATATGGAAGACTCCTTCAATCCCCTCTACCGACGCACCTACGATAGGGAAAGAATGGAGAGAGATTATGAATATTCCAGATATGAGGACGACCTTAGAGACAGAGAGGACAGAAGGTATAGAGACTACCAAGAAAGGCCAATGGGAAGATCACGGCGGGACCGACAAAGACGACCTCGGCCTAGACCTCGATCCTGGTCTCGATCTCTCTCACGGTCCCTGTCATTCACACGTCGAAGGAAAGAGAACTCCAAGCGTTGGTCACGTAACCAACTATGGGCATACCTTCGTAGTAAAGGAGAAAACATGAAGAAGTGGGATGGTGAACCCACTTCTAAGCTTGAAGCTAGAGTGAGGGAGCTGAAGCGAAAGAAGACTGACAAGAAAGTTGTCTATGTAGTAGACGGAGATTTCTTAGAAGAGAAACTGCGATCGCCGAAACACGAGAAGATGGAGGTCCACTTCGACAACAGCAAAAAGTCTAAGAGGTCAAAGTCAAACTCTGACGACGAATGCTCTGATCAAGACCAGTAGAGGGGCCCTGCCTTCTGCCAGGAGAAGGAGAGGGACCAAGAAGATAACCGAGTTTACTGGGCTGTGTGGGTTCGATGGCCTGGCACATCGGATCCTCAGAAATACCAGGCCTTGATAGATACTGGAGCCCAGTGTACTGTAATGCCTTCAGAGTATAAGAGCACCGAGACTGTTACTATTTCTGGAGTGACTGGAGGGTCTCAAGAATTGTCAGTAGTAGAGGCAGACATGAGCTTGACGGGAGACCAATGGGAAAAACGTCCCATTGTGACAGGGCCAGAAGCCCCTTGCATCCTTGGTATGGACTACCTAAGAAGAGGATACTTCAAAGACCCGAAAGGGTACCGGTGGGCTTTTGGTATAGCCTCGGTGATTGAAGAGGAGTCCAAGCAATTGTCTGCCCTTCCTGGCCTCTCAGAAGACCCTTCCATTGTAGGATTACTGCGAGTTAAAGATCAAGAAGTGCCAATAGCCACAACAACTGTACACAGACGACAGTATCGGACAAACCGAGATGCTGTGATCCCTATCCACAAAATGATCCGAAAGTTGGAGAGCCAAGGGGTGGTCAGCAGAACCCATTCACCCTTCAACAGCCCCATCTGGCCTGTGCATAAATCCGATGGAGAGTGGAGACTGACTGTGGACTATCGTGGCTTAAATGAAGTTACGCCACCGTTGAGTGCTGCCGTGCCAGATATGTTGGAGCTCCAATACGAGTTGGAGTCCAAGACAGCAAAGTGGTACGCCACCATCGACATAGCCAACGCGTTTTTCTCCATTCCTTTAGCGGCAGAGTGCAGGCCACAGTTTGCTTTCACCTGGAGGGGCGTTCAATACACCTGGAATCGACTGCCCCAGGGGTGGAAACACAGTCCAACCATCTGTCATGGACTGATCCAGGGCACACTAGAGAAGGGTAAGGCTCCCGAACACATCCAGTACATCGATGACATCATTGTATGGGGGGATACAGCAAAGGAAGTTTTCAAAAAAGGACAGACGATCATCCAGATTCTCCTTGAGGCCGGTTTCGCTATCAAGAAGAGCAAAGTCAAGGGACCTGCCCGAGAGATCCAGTTCCTAGGGGTGAAATGGCAAGATGGACGACGCCAGATACCAACAGACATAATCAATAAGATTGTAGTAATGGCTCCCCCCACCAACAAGAAAGAAACCCAAGCTTTTCTGGGAGCAATAGGTTTTTGGAGGATGCATATCCCAGAATACAGTCAGATTGTGAGCCCTCTTTACTTTGTGACCCGTAAAAAGAACAATTTCCAATGGGGTCCTGAACAACAACAAGCTTTCAAGCAGATCAAGCAAGAAATTGCACATGCTGTGGCTCTTGGACCAGTTAGAACGGGACCAGATGTAAAGAACGTGCTCTACTCTGCAGCTGGAGATAAAGGTCCCTCCTGGAGCCTCTGGCAAAAGGTGCCTGGCGAGACGCGAGGGCGACCACTGGGTTTCTGGAGCCGAAGCTACAGAGGTTCTGAGGCCAATTACACCCCTGTGGAAAAGGAAATCTTAGCGGCGTACGAAGGTATACGAGCAGCTTCAGAGGTAATTGGTACCGAAGCACAGCTCTTCCTGGCACCCCAATTACCAGTCTTGAGCTGGATGTTCAAAGGGAAGGTGCCCCCTACGCATCATGCCACCGATGCCACGTGGAGCAAGTGGATTGCTCTGATTACGCAGCGTGTACGATTGGGAAGCTCGAATCGCCCTGGAATTCTGGAGGTTATCACCAATTGGCCTGAAGGTGGGAACTTCAGTCTGGCAGAAGAAGAAGAGCCAGTGAGCCGAGCTGAAGAAGCTCCGCCATTTGATCAGCTGCCAGATGAAGAAAGGTGTTATGCCCTTTTCACTGATGGTTCTTGCCGTATTGTAGGAAGGAACCGGAAGTGGAAAGCAGCCGTTTGGAGTCCCACCCGACGAGTGGCAGAAGCTGTTGAGGGTCAAGGCGAGTCAAGTCAATTTGCAGAGCTCAAAGCCGTCCAATTGGCCCTGGACATCGCTGAACGAGAAAGATGGCCGAGACTCTACCTCTACACAGACTCATGGATGATAGCCAATGCTCTATGGGGATGGTTAGACCGCTGGAAGAAGATGAACTGGAGGCGTGGAGGAAAACCCATCTGGGCTGCTGACTTGTGGCAGGACATCGCTGCCAGAGCAAAGAGACTGAATGTGAGAGTCCACCATGTAGATGCCCATGTGTCCAAGAAGCGAGCTAATGAAGAACATAATAACAACAGAGAAGCGGACCGAGCTGCACAGATAGGGGTGTCACAAGTAGACCTAGACTGGCAGCAAAAGGGAGAGTTGTTCTTAGCTCGATGGGCCCATGATGCTTCCGGTCATCAAGGCCGAGATGCCACCTACAGATGGGCACGAGACCGAGGGGTGGATTTAACCATGGATATCATTTCTGAAGTTATCCATGATTGTGAGACTTGTGCCGCTATTAAACAGGCGAAAAGACTGAAGCCCCTATGGTATGGTGGACGATGGAATAAGTATAAGTATGGAGAGGCATGGCAGGTTGATTATATCAAACTGCCACAGACCCGCCAAGGTAAGTGCCATGTACTTACCATGGTGGAAGCAACAACGGGATGGTTAGAGACCTTTTCAGTACCCCACGCAACGGCCCGGAATACCATCCTGGGCCTTGAAAAGCAAGTCCTATGGAGACACGGGACCCCAGAACGTATTGAGTCAGACAATGGGACTCATTTCAAAAATAAATTAGTTACCACTTGGGCGAGGGAACATGGTATCGAATGGGTGTACCACATTCCTTATCATGCACCAGCCACTGGGAAGGTTGAGAGATACAACGGATTATTAAAGACCACTCTAAAGTCATTAGGTGAAGGAACTTATAAAAACTGGGACAAAAACTTAACCAAGGCTACCTGGCTAGTTAACACCAGGGGTTCTATCAATCGAGCTGGCCCTGGACAGGCAGAATCCCTTCACGTTGTTGATGGAGATAAAGTTCCAGCAGTCCATTTGAGGGGAATGCTAGGGAAAGCTGTTTGGATTACCCCTACCTCAGGCCAAGACAAACCCATTCGTGGGATTGTCTTTGCTCAAGGGCCAGGACATACATGGTGGGTAATGAGGAAGGATGGAGTCATCCAGTGTGTGCCTCAAGGAAATTTAGCCTTAGGAAAAAACTGATTGTATGTCCTAAGTTGTGTTCTTACAGGAAGCCAGTCACCAGATGAGAGAGAGACCCGAACTAAGCCGATGCTGGTATCCGGTGATGAAACAGCCATAAATCGGAACTGTAATGGTGACTGAGGAGACCAAAGATCTGGACTGAACTGACATCACCATTGATTTTCCAACGACGAGACGACTATGCCGAGAAACCAACAAAAGCCATATATATATATATGTATATGTATATGTGAATATATATATACGCGAACGTGAAACATGGGTGTTACGTAAAGAAATAGTATGGAATAAGGGGTGGAGAATGTGGTGGTTTCACCCTAGGCCTTCCTGGAGACCAACTTGTAACCAGGAAGGAACTAGAAAAATGATCACGGATGTATTCCATGCTATTCCTTTACGTAACTGGAGGTATAAATAAAGCCAGTGGGAGGGATCGCGCCCTCTTCCTCTCCGGCGAGGTTCGAGAACGGTGGGTCCCTGTTTCGGTCGAGCTTATCTGGAGCCGAGGCCTACAGTGACTGCCGCTATCCGCTTCGCGTGAGAGGAGAGCCTTGGGCTGCGTCAAGTCATTCTGCCTGTTCGAAGGGAAGTGGTGAGATTCCTGCTAGTTTGCCTTCGGCTGGCTGTTTGACTTGCTCGGTCCTTGCCCCTTTTTGTCTCTCTCCCTTTCCCTCCCCCTTCCCCCCCCCCCCCC
>NW_020885466.1:7071-14132 GCF_003945725.1 Corapipo altera
CCCCCCCCCCCCCCCCCCAGGTGTGTGGTATTCTCCTTTTGTGTAACTGTCTCATATGTAAAATATATATATATATATATATTTGCTATAGCTTTGGCTGCTTAGTTGTTTTTTTTTCCCTCTTTTCCCTCTCTGGGAGGCGGGTCCTTGTTGTCGAGTTTTGGGGACTTGGGGGGAAGCCAGCTCAAAACTTGTACAACTTTTCTGGTAGCAGAGGATGGTTGTTTTGGTTAAGCTTGGCTTGTTTTGATAAACATTCTCCGGGAAGACAGCCAAGCTCAGTGTTGTTTTGCAAACCGATCTATTCTTTTGGGAACAGGTCTGGGAACACTGCCAGAGTCTGGGAAAGCAGCCAAGGAAACTTTGTTTATATAAACAAAGTTTGTTTTGGGATCAGGAAGAAATAATAACAAAAACAATGGCTATTTCATTAATTGGTCTTATAATTCTAGCCACCTTTACACCTGTGTCAGGCTATTCTATAGGGAGACGTCCAGACCTTGAGGATGGATGGAACGAATTGCTTCCATCCTTTAATTTTGACATCGAAGGTTTGGTAAAGGAGATCCCCATGGTAAAAATCGGCTCTAATTACTATGTAAATCTCATCGCAACCATACTGTCATTGATAAAGGTACTGGAAGTGCTCCTTAAACTTGGAAGAATGGGGTTCCGTTGCTTTCCCTCTTGTAGGAAAGATCATACCTCAAAGGGACTCTCTGGAACTTTGAAGAGGGTTGCAGACAGGCCAGTCTCCGGGTGGCATGGAGCTTGGGAAGATTTCGGTAGATTAGTAGGACATGTGTCACCCCCCATTAATTGGGAGTTCACACCAGAACAAATGTTTGATTCTGGTGAGATGGCCCGCTGTTTGGCAGAAGGGTGCTTTTCCTATAAAGACCCGAATATGCAATTCTCCGCTTTGTGCTGGGGCCTGGCTAATGCTTATCGAGCTGCCATAGACCACCTTCAGAGGGTTAAGGTCGACACAGAGACCCAAACCATGCCACTTGAAACCAGTGATGTCCCTATTAGGTCCACAGAAGTTGGGGTCCAAACACAACCTGAAGTCAATGCCATTTCTACTAAGTCCACTAGAACCGGGACCCAAGCTAAGAACCGAAAGGTCATCATTGCCCCTATAAAGAAGAAGAAGACGTGGGTAAGGGAGATCAAGGAACTTACGGACCCATCTCCGCAACTAGAACGCACAGAAGAAAGAGAAGAAGAAGAAGAAGAAGAAGGAACAGAGGACGTAGTGGACGAAGGAGCGGCAGCAATGGGAGAAGGAGCAAGAGCAAGTGATGAAGGCGCGACAGCAAGTGATGAAGGCATGACTGCGAGAGAGGAAGAAGTGGTTGTGACTGAGGAAGGAGCGATTGGAAGAGAAGAAGCAGCTACCAAAGAGGAAGAAACGGCTACACGGGAAGAAGCACGTCCAAAGGAACTAGGGGCACGACCAAAGGAATACAGAATGGCATCAAAAGGAAAGAAAGCAACAGTACAAACGGCCGGTGGTGTATTGTCGCTTGATGATTTATACCCTGACTACACATTCAGTGTTGCAAAAGACGCAAAGAAGGAGCCAAAGCATCCCCCTCAATTGGAGGGGGAATTATCCCTACCCCTCCAGACCCAACCTTCTCTTGGAGGTGTGAATGATTGGAGGAGGAGGCCCTTATCTCAGCACGCGAAAGATTACTCACTACCTCCACCCGCGGGGTATCACGAACGACACAGGAGTCCATCCCCATGGCATGACTGGTATAGAAGTCCATCTCCACGGCGTGAACGACGCAAAAGTCCATCTCCGCGGCGCGAGCGGCATAGGAGTCCATCCCCACGGTATGAACGACGTAGAAGTCCATCTCCGCGGCGTGAACGGCGTAGGAGTCCATCCCCACAGTATGAACGGCGTAGAAATCCACCTCCGCGGCGTGAACAATATAGAAGCTTATCCCCACGGCATGCCCAGTCTCCACCTCCACATGAGAGATATAGGGAGGAAGTGGGAGCAGTCCCACGTAGGAGTGGAAGAGTAAAGAGAGAGGTGGAAAAGATTCTACGTGGGAGAGATGGACAAGAAATAATGCGAGAAAGTGAAATTACACAATCACTGACCACAAGAGAGCTTCGAGATTTACGGAGAGATTATATGCGCTTGCCTGGTGAAGAAGTCCTCACCTGGCTGGTGCGATGCTGGGACAAGGGAGCTGATAGTCATGTAATTGAAGGTGATGAAGCACGACAGTTGGGATCCATTGCTCGAGACCCTGTGATAGAGCAAGAAATGGGGAGAGAGAAAATGGCGTCCAGCCTTTGGCTCCGAATCCTCCACGCAGTGAGAGTGAAATACCCATTTAAGGAGTCCCTGAAGAGTTCTTCAAGAAGGTGGAGAACTGCGGAAGAAGGCATCCAATACCTACGGGAATTGGCCATGTTGGAGATCATCTATTCTGATCCAGATTATTATGACATCCAAGTTCCTGAGAGTGTTCCCTGCACGCAACCAATGTGGAAAAAGGTAATTCAAGGTGCTCCTAAACCATATGTTTCCTGCTTGATATCCGCATATAATCCAAAGATGGAGGAACCAAACGTGGAAACCATGTGTACTTGGATAAGAACCATAGAGGAAAATATGGAAGACTCCTTCAATCCCCTCTACCGACGCACCTACGATAGGGAAAGAATGGAGAGAGATTATGAATATTCCAGATATGAGGACGACCTTAGAGACAGAGAGGACAGAAGGTATAGAGACTACCAAGAAAGGCCAATGGGAAGATCACGGCGGGACCGACAAAGACGACCTCGGCCTAGACCTCGATCCTGGTCTCGATCTCTCTCACGGTCCCTGTCATTCACACGTCGAAGGAAAGAGAACTCCAAGCGTTGGTCACGTAACCAACTATGGGCATACCTTCGTAGTAAAGGAGAAAACATGAAGAAGTGGGATGGTGAACCCACTTCTAAGCTTGAAGCTAGAGTGAGGGAGCTGAAGCGAAAGAAGACTGACAAGAAAGTTGTCTATGTAGTAGACGGAGATTTCTTAGAAGAGAAACTGCGATCGCCGAAACACGAGAAGATGGAGGTCCACTTCGACAACAGCAAAAAGTCTAAGAGGTCAAAGTCAAACTCTGACGACGAATGCTCTGATCAAGACCAGTAGAGGGGCCCTGCCTTCTGCCAGGAGAAGGAGAGGGACCAAGAAGATAACCGAGTTTACTGGGCTGTGTGGGTTCGATGGCCTGGCACATCGGATCCTCAGAAATACCAGGCCTTGATAGATACTGGAGCCCAGTGTACTGTAATGCCTTCAGAGTATAAGAGCACCGAGACTGTTACTATTTCTGGAGTGACTGGAGGGTCTCAAGAATTGTCAGTAGTAGAGGCAGACATGAGCTTGACGGGAGACCAATGGGAAAAACGTCCCATTGTGACAGGGCCAGAAGCCCCTTGCATCCTTGGTATGGACTACCTAAGAAGAGGATACTTCAAAGACCCGAAAGGGTACCGGTGGGCTTTTGGTATAGCCTCGGTGATTGAAGAGGAGTCCAAGCAATTGTCTGCCCTTCCTGGCCTCTCAGAAGACCCTTCCATTGTAGGATTACTGCGAGTTAAAGATCAAGAAGTGCCAATAGCCACAACAACTGTACACAGACGACAGTATCGGACAAACCGAGATGCTGTGATCCCTATCCACAAAATGATCCGAAAGTTGGAGAGCCAAGGGGTGGTCAGCAGAACCCATTCACCCTTCAACAGCCCCATCTGGCCTGTGCATAAATCCGATGGAGAGTGGAGACTGACTGTGGACTATCGTGGCTTAAATGAAGTTACGCCACCGTTGAGTGCTGCCGTGCCAGATATGTTGGAGCTCCAATACGAGTTGGAGTCCAAGACAGCAAAGTGGTACGCCACCATCGACATAGCCAACGCGTTTTTCTCCATTCCTTTAGCGGCAGAGTGCAGGCCACAGTTTGCTTTCACCTGGAGGGGCGTTCAATACACCTGGAATCGACTGCCCCAGGGGTGGAAACACAGTCCAACCATCTGTCATGGACTGATCCAGGGCACACTAGAGAAGGGTAAGGCTCCCGAACACATCCAGTACATCGATGACATCATTGTATGGGGGGATACAGCAAAGGAAGTTTTCAAAAAAGGACAGACGATCATCCAGATTCTCCTTGAGGCCGGTTTCGCTATCAAGAAGAGCAAAGTCAAGGGACCTGCCCGAGAGATCCAGTTCCTAGGGGTGAAATGGCAAGATGGACGACGCCAGATACCAACAGACATAATCAATAAGATTGTAGTAATGGCTCCCCCCACCAACAAGAAAGAAACCCAAGCTTTTCTGGGAGCAATAGGTTTTTGGAGGATGCATATCCCAGAATACAGTCAGATTGTGAGCCCTCTTTACTTTGTGACCCGTAAAAAGAACAATTTCCAATGGGGTCCTGAACAACAACAAGCTTTCAAGCAGATCAAGCAAGAAATTGCACATGCTGTGGCTCTTGGACCAGTTAGAACGGGACCAGATGTAAAGAACGTGCTCTACTCTGCAGCTGGAGATAAAGGTCCCTCCTGGAGCCTCTGGCAAAAGGTGCCTGGCGAGACGCGAGGGCGACCACTGGGTTTCTGGAGCCGAAGCTACAGAGGTTCTGAGGCCAATTACACCCCTGTGGAAAAGGAAATCTTAGCGGCGTACGAAGGTATACGAGCAGCTTCAGAGGTAATTGGTACCGAAGCACAGCTCTTCCTGGCACCCCAATTACCAGTCTTGAGCTGGATGTTCAAAGGGAAGGTGCCCCCTACGCATCATGCCACCGATGCCACGTGGAGCAAGTGGATTGCTCTGATTACGCAGCGTGTACGATTGGGAAGCTCGAATCGCCCTGGAATTCTGGAGGTTATCACCAATTGGCCTGAAGGTGGGAACTTCAGTCTGGCAGAAGAAGAAGAGCCAGTGAGCCGAGCTGAAGAAGCTCCGCCATTTGATCAGCTGCCAGATGAAGAAAGGTGTTATGCCCTTTTCACTGATGGTTCTTGCCGTATTGTAGGAAGGAACCGGAAGTGGAAAGCAGCCGTTTGGAGTCCCACCCGACGAGTGGCAGAAGCTGTTGAGGGTCAAGGCGAGTCAAGTCAATTTGCAGAGCTCAAAGCCGTCCAATTGGCCCTGGACATCGCTGAACGAGAAAGATGGCCGAGACTCTACCTCTACACAGACTCATGGATGATAGCCAATGCTCTATGGGGATGGTTAGACCGCTGGAAGAAGATGAACTGGAGGCGTGGAGGAAAACCCATCTGGGCTGCTGACTTGTGGCAGGACATCGCTGCCAGAGCAAAGAGACTGAATGTGAGAGTCCACCATGTAGATGCCCATGTGTCCAAGAAGCGAGCTAATGAAGAACATAATAACAACAGAGAAGCGGACCGAGCTGCACAGATAGGGGTGTCACAAGTAGACCTAGACTGGCAGCAAAAGGGAGAGTTGTTCTTAGCTCGATGGGCCCATGATGCTTCCGGTCATCAAGGCCGAGATGCCACCTACAGATGGGCACGAGACCGAGGGGTGGATTTAACCATGGATATCATTTCTGAAGTTATCCATGATTGTGAGACTTGTGCCGCTATTAAACAGGCGAAAAGACTGAAGCCCCTATGGTATGGTGGACGATGGAATAAGTATAAGTATGGAGAGGCATGGCAGGTTGATTATATCAAACTGCCACAGACCCGCCAAGGTAAGTGCCATGTACTTACCATGGTGGAAGCAACAACGGGATGGTTAGAGACCTTTTCAGTACCCCACGCAACGGCCCGGAATACCATCCTGGGCCTTGAAAAGCAAGTCCTATGGAGACACGGGACCCCAGAACGTATTGAGTCAGACAATGGGACTCATTTCAAAAATAAATTAGTTACCACTTGGGCGAGGGAACATGGTATCGAATGGGTGTACCACATTCCTTATCATGCACCAGCCACTGGGAAGGTTGAGAGATACAACGGATTATTAAAGACCACTCTAAAGTCATTAGGTGAAGGAACTTATAAAAACTGGGACAAAAACTTAACCAAGGCTACCTGGCTAGTTAACACCAGGGGTTCTATCAATCGAGCTGGCCCTGGACAGGCAGAATCCCTTCACGTTGTTGATGGAGATAAAGTTCCAGCAGTCCATTTGAGGGGAATGCTAGGGAAAGCTGTTTGGATTACCCCTACCTCAGGCCAAGACAAACCCATTCGTGGGATTGTCTTTGCTCAAGGGCCAGGACATACATGGTGGGTAATGAGGAAGGATGGAGTCATCCAGTGTGTGCCTCAAGGAAATTTAGCCTTAGGAAAAAACTGATTGTATGTCCTAAGTTGTGTTCTTACAGGAAGCCAGTCACCAGATGAGAGAGAGACCCGAACTAAGCCGATGCTGGTATCCGGTGATGAAACAGCCATAAATCGGAACTGTAATGGTGACTGAGGAGACCAAAGATCTGGACTGAACTGACATCACCATTGATTTTCCAACGACGAGACGACTATGCCGAGAAACCAACAAAAGCCATATATATATATATGTATATGTATATGTGAATATATATATACGCGAACGTGAAACATGGGTGTTACGTAAAGAAATAGTATGGAATAAGGGGTGGAGAATGTGGTGGTTTCACCCTAGGCCTTCCTGGAGACCAACTTGTAACCAGGAAGGAACTAGAAAAATGATCACGGATGTATTCCATGCTATTCCTTTACGTAACTGGAGGTATAAATAAAGCCAGTGGGAGGGATCGCGCCCTCTTCCTCTCCGGCGAGGTTCGAGAACGGTGGGTCCCTGTTTCGGTCGAGCTTATCTGGAGCCGAGGCCTACAGTGACTGCCGCTATCCGCTTCGCGTGAGAGGAGAGCCTTGGGCTGCGTCAAGTCATTCTGCCTGTTCGAAGGGAAGTGGTGAGATTCCTGCTAGTTTGCCTTCGGCTGGCTGTTTGACTTGCTCGGTCCTTGCCCCTTTTTGTCTCTCTCCCTTTCCCTCCCCCTTCCCCCCCCCCCCCC
>NW_020885467.1:0-7060 GCF_003945725.1 Corapipo altera
CCCCCCATACAATGATGTCATCGATGTACTGGATGTGTTCGGGAGCCTTACCCTTCTCTAGTGTGCCCTGGATCAGTCCATGACAGATGGTTGGACTGTGTTTCCACCCCTGGGGCAGTCGATTCCAGGTGTATTGAACGCCCCTCCAGGTGAAAGCAAACTGTGGCCTGCACTCTGCCGCTAAAGGAATGGAGAAAAACGCGTTGGCTATGTCGATGGTGGCGTACCACTTTGCTGTCTTGGACTCCAACTCGTATTGGAGCTCCAACATATCTGGCACGGCAGCACTCAACGGTGGCGTAACTTCATTTAAGCCACGATAGTCCACAGTCAGTCTCCACTCTCCATCGGATTTACGCACAGGCCAGATGGGGCTGTTGAAGGGTGAATGGGTTCTGCTGACCACCCCTTGGCTCTCCAACTTTCGGATCATTTTGTGGATAGGGATCACAGCATCTCGGTTTGTCCGATACTGTCGTCTGTGTACAGTTGTTGTGGCTATTGGCACTTCTTGATCTTTAACTCGCAGTAATCCTACAATGGAAGGGTCTTCTGAGAGGCCAGGAAGGGCAGACAATTGCTTGGACTCCTCTTCAATCACCGAGGCTATACCAAAAGCCCACCGGTACCCTTTCGGGTCTTTGAAGTATCCTCTTCTTAGGTAGTCCATACCAAGGATGCAAGGGGCTTCTGGCCCCGTCACAATGGGACGTTTTTCCCATTGGTCTCCCGTCAAGCTCATGTCTGCCTCTACTACTGACAATTCTTGAGACCCTCCGGTCACTCCAGAAATAGTAACAGTCTCGTTGCTCTTATACTCTGAAGGCATTACAGTACACTGGGCTCCAGTATCTATCAAGGCCTGGTATTTCTGAGGATCCGATGTGCCAGGCCATCGAACCCACACAGCCCAGTAAACTCGGTTATCTTCTTGGTCCCTCTCCTTCTCCTGGCAGAAGGCAGGGCCCCTCTACTGGTCTTGATCAGAGCATTCGTCGTCAGAGTTTGACTTTGACCTCTTAGACTTTTTGCTGTTGTCGAAGTGGACCTCCATCTTCTCGTGTTTCGGCGATCGCAGTTTCTCTTCTAAGAAATCTCCGTCTACTACATAGACAACTTTCTTGTCAGTCTTCTTTCGCTTCAGCTCCCTCACTCTAGCTTCAAGCTTAGAAGTGGGTTCACCATCCCACTTCTTCATGTTTTCTCCTTTACTACGAAGGTATGCCCATAGTTGGTTACGTGACCAACGCTTGGAGTTCTCTTTCCTTCGACGTGTGAATGACAGGGACCGTGAGCGAGATCGAGACCAGGATCGAGGTCTAGGCCGAGGTCGTCTTTGTCGGTCCCGCCGTGATCTTCCCATTGGCCTTTCTTGGTAGTCTCTATACCTTCTGTCCTCTCTGTCTCTAAGGTCGTCCTCATATCTGGAATATTCATAATCTCTCTCCATTCTTTCCCTATCGTAGGTGCGTCGGTAGAGGGGATTGAAGGAGTCTTCCATATTTTCCTCTATGGTTCTTATCCAAGTACACATGGTTTCCACGTTTGGTTCCTCCATCTTTGGATTATATGCGGATATCAAGCAGGAAACATATGGTTTAGGAGCACCTTGAATTACCTTTTTCCACATTGGTTGCGTGCAGGGAACACTCTCAGGAACTTGGATGTCATAATAATCTGGATCAGAATAGATGATCTCCAACATGGCCAATTCCCGTAGGTATTGGATGCCTTCTTCCGCAGTTCTCCACCTTCTTGAAGAACTCTTCAGGGACTCCTTAAATGGGTATTTCACTCTCACTGCGTGGAGGATTCGGAGCCAAAGGCTGGACGCCATTTTCTCTCTCCCCATTTCTTGCTCTATCACAGGGTCTCGAGCAATGGATCCCAACTGTCGTGCTTCATCACCTTCAATTACATGACTATCAGCTCCCTTGTCCCAGCATCGCACCAGCCAGGTGAGGACTTCTTCACCAGGCAAGCGCATATAATCTCTCCGTAAATCTCGAAGCTCTCTTGTGGTCAGTGATTGTGTAATTTCACTTTCTCGCATTATTTCTTGTCCATCTCTCCCACGTAGAATCTTTTCCACCTCTCTCTTTACTCTTCCACTCCTACGTGGGACTGCTCCCACTTCCTCCCTATATCTCTCATGTGGAGGTGGAGACTGGGCATGCCGTGGGGATAAGCTTCTATATTGTTCACGCCGTGGAGGTGGATTTCTACGCCGTTCATACTGTGGGGATGGACTCCTACGCCGTTCACGCCGCGGAGATGGACTTCTACGTCGTTCATACCGTGGGGATGGACTCCTATGCCGCTCGCGCCGCGGCGATGGACTTTTGCGTCGTTCACGCCGTGGAGATGGACTTCTATACCAGTCATGCCATGGGGATGGACTCCTGTGTCGTTCGTGATACCCCGCGGGTGGAGGTAGTGAGTAATCTTTAGCGTGCTGAGGTAAGGGCCTCCTCCTCCAATCATTCACACCTCCAAGAGAAGGTTGGGTCTGGAGGGGTAGGGATAATTCCCCCTCCAATTGAGGGGGATGCTTTGGCTCCTTCTTTGCGTCTTTTGCAACACTGAATGTGTAGCCAGGGTATAAATCATCAAGCGACAATACACCACCGGCCGTTTGTACTGTTGCTTTCTTTCCTTTTGATGCCATTCTGTATTCCTTTGGTCGTGCCCCTAGTTCCTTTGGACGTGCTTCTTCCCGTGTAGCCGTTTCTTCCTCTTTGGTAGCTGCTTCTTCTCTTCCAATTGCTCCTTCCTCAGTCACAACCACTTCTTCCTCTCTCGCAGTCATGCCTTCATCACTTGCTGTCGCGCCTTCATCACTTGCTCTTGCTCCTTCTCCCATTGCTGCTGCTCCTTCGTCCACTACGTCCTCTGTTCCTTCTTCTTCTTCTTCTTCTTCTCTTTCTTCTGTGCGTTCTAGTTGCGGAGATGGGTCCGTAAGTTCCTTGATCTCCCTTACCCACGTCTTCTTCTTCTTTATAGGGGCAATGATGACCTTCCGGTTCTTAGCTTGGGTCCCGGTTCTAGTGGACTTAGTAGAAATGGCATTGACTTCAGGTTGTGTTTGGACCCCAACTTCTGTGGACCTAATAGGGACATCACTGGTTTCAAGTGGCGTGGTTTGGGTCTCTGTGTCAACCTTAACCCTCTGAAGGTGGTCTATGGCAGCTCGATAAGCATTAGCCAGGCCCCAGCACAAAGCGGAGAATTGCATATTCGGGTCTTTGTAGGAAAAGCACCCTTCTGCCAAACAGCGGGCCATCTCACCAGAATCAAACATTTGTTCTGGTGTGAACTCCCAATTAATGGGGGGTGACACATGTCCTACTAATCTACCGAAATCTTCCCAAGCTCCATGCCACCCGGAGACTGGCCTGTCTGCAACCCTCTCCAAAGTTCCAGCGAGTCCCTTTGAGGTATGATCTTTCCTACAAGAGGGAAAGCAACGGAACCCCATTCTTCCAAGTTTAAGGAGCACTTCCAGTACCTTTATCAATGACAGTATGGTTGCGATGAGATTTACATAGTAATTAGAGCCGATTTTTACCATGGGGATCTCCTTTACCAAACCTTCGATGTCAAAATTAAAGGATGGAAGCAATTCGTTCCATCCATCCTCAAGGTCTGGACGTCTCCCTATAGAATAGCCTGACACAGGTGTAAAGGTGGCTAGAATTATAAGACCAATTAATGAAATAGCCATTGTTTTTGTTATTATTTCTTCCTGATCTCAAAACAAACTTTGTTTATATAAACAAAGTTTCCTTGGCTGCTTTCCCAGACTCTGGCAGTGTTCCCAGACCTGTTCCCAAAACAATAGATCGGTTTGCAAAACAACACTGAGCTTGGCTGTCTTCCCGGAGAATGTTTATCAAAACAAGCCAAGCTTAACCAAAACAACCATCCTCTGCTACCAGAAAAGTTGTACAAGTTTCGAGCTGGCTTCCCGCCAAGTCCCCAAAACTTGACAACAAGGACCCGCCTCCCAGAGAGGGACAAGAGGGAAAAAAAAAAACCAAGCAGCCAAAGCTATAGCAAATATATATGTATATATATATATATATTTTACATATGAGACGGTTACACAAAAGGAAAATACCACACACCTGGGGGGGGGGGGGGGGGGGGGAGGGGTGAGGGAAAGGGAGAGAGACAAAAAGGGGCAAGGACCGAGCAAGTCAAACAGCCAGCCGAAGGCAAACTAGCAGAAATCTCACCACTTCCCTTCGAACAGGCAGAATGACTTGACGCAGCCCAAGGCTCTCCTCTCACGCAAAGCGGATAGCGGCAGTCACTGTAGGCCTCGGCTCCAGATAAGCTCGACCGAAACAGGAACCCACCGTTCTCGAACCTCGCCGGAGAGGAAGAGGGCGCGATCCCTCCCACTGGCTTTATTTATACCCCCAGTTACGTAAAGGAATAGCATGGAATACTTCCGTAATCACTTTTCTAGTTCCTTCCTGGTTACAAGTTGGTCTCCAGGAAGGCCTAGGGTGAAACCACCACATTCTCCACCCCTTATTCCATACTATTTCTTTACGTAACACCCATGTTTCACGTTCGCGTATATATATTCACATATACATATACATATATATATATGGCTTTTGTTGGTTTCTCGGCATAGTCGTCTCGTCTTTGGAAAATCAATGGCGATGTCAGTTCAGTCCAGATCTTTGGTCTCCTCAGTCACCATTACAGTTCCGATTTATGGCTGTTTCATCACCGGATACCAGCATCGGCTTAGTTCGGGTCTCTCTCTCATCTGGTGACTGGCTTCCTGTAAGAACACAACTTAGGACATACAATCAGTTTTTTCCTAAGGCTAAATTTCCTTGAGGCACACACTGGATGACTCCATCCTTCCTCATTACCCACCACGTATGTCCTGGCCCTTGAGCAAAGACAATCCCACGAATGGGTTTGTCTTGGCCTGAGGCAGGGGTAATCCAAACAGCTTTCCCTAGCATTCCCCTCAAATGGACTGCTGGAACTTTATCTCCATCAACAACGTGAAGGGATTCTGCCTGTGCAGGGCCAGCTCGATTGATAGAACCCCTGGTGTTAACTAACCAGGTAGCCTTGGCTAAGTTTTTGTCCCAGTTTTTATAAGTTCCTTCACCTAATGACTTTAGAGTGGTCTTTAATAATCCGTTGTATCTCTCAACCTTCCCAGCGGCTGGTGCATGATAAGGAATGTGGTACACCCATTCGATACCATGTTCCCTCGCCCAAGTGGTAACTAATTTATTTTTGAAATGAGTCCCATTGTCTGACTCAATGCGTTCTGGGGTCCCGTGTCTCCATAGGACTTGCTTTTCAAGGCCCAGGATGGTATTCCGGGCCGTTGCGTGGGGTACTGAAAAGGTCTCTAACCATCCCGTTGTTGCTTCCACCATGGTAAGTACATGGCACTTACCTTGGCGGGTCTGTGGCAGTTTGATATAATCAACCTGCCATGCCTCTCCATACTTATACTTATTCCATCGTCCACCATACCATAGGGGCTTCAGTCTTTTTGCCTGTTTAATAGCAGCACAAGTCTCACAATCATGGATAACTTCAGAAATGATATCCATGGTTAAATCCACCCCTCGGTCTCGTGCCCATCTGTAGGTGGCATCTCGGCCTTGATGACCGGAAGCATCATGGGCCCATCGAGCTAAGAACAACTCTCCCTTTTGCTGCCAGTCTAGGTCTACTTGTGACACCCCTATCTGTGCAGCTCGGTCCGCTTCTCTGTTGTTATTATGTTCTTCATTAGCTCGTTTCTTGGACACATGGGCATCTACATGGTGGACTCTCACATTCAGTCTCTTTGCTCTGGCAGCGATGTCCTGCCACAAGTCAGCAGCCCAGATGGGTTTTCCTCCACGCCTCCAGTTCATCTTCTTCCAGCGGTCTAACCATCCCCATAGAGCATTGGCTATCATCCATGAGTCTGTGTAGAGGTAGAGTCTCGGCCATCTTTCTCGTTCGGCGATGTCCAGGGCCAGTTGGACGGCTTTGAGCTCTGCAAATTGACTTGACTCGCCTTGACCCTCAACAGCTTCTGCCACTCGTCGGGTGGGACTCCAAACGGCTGCTTTCCACTTCCGGTTCCTTCCTACAATACGGCAAGAACCATCAGTGAAAAGGGCATAACACCTTTCTTCATCTGGCAGCTGATCAAATGGCGGAGCTTCTTCAGCTCGGCTCACTGGCTCTTCTTCTTCTTCTGCCAGACTGAAGTTCCCACCTTCAGGCCAATTGGTGATAACCTCCAGAATTCCAGGGCGATTCGAGCTTCCCAATCGTACACGCTGCGTAATCAGAGCAATCCACTTGCTCCACGTGGCATCGGTGGCATGATGCGTAGGGGGCACCTTCCCTTTGAACATCCAGCTCAAGACTGGTAATCGGGGTGCCAGGAAGAGCTGTGCTTCGGTGCCAATTACCTCTGAAGCTGCTCGTATACCTTCGTATGCTGCTAAGATTTCCTTTTCCACAGGGGTGTAATTGGCCTCAGAACCTCTGTAGCTTCGGCTCCAGAAACCCAGTGGTCGCCCTCGCGTCTCGCCAGGCACCTTTTGCCAGAGGCTCCAGGAGGGACCTTTATCTCCAGCTGCAGAGTAGAGCACGTTCTTTACATCTGGTCCCGTTCTAACTGGTCCAAGAGCCACAGCATGTGCAATTTCTTGCTTGATCTGCTTGAAAGCTTGTTGTTGTTCAGGACCCCATTGGAAATTGTTCTTTTTACGGGTCACAAAGTAAAGAGGGCTCACAATCTGACTGTATTCTGGGATATGCATCCTCCAAAAACCTATTGCTCCCAGAAAAGCTTGGGTTTCTTTCTTGTTGGTGGGGGGAGCCATTGCTACAATCTTATTGATTATGTCTGTTGGTATCTGGCGTCGTCCATCTTGCCATTTCACCCCTAGGAATTGGATCTCTCGGGCAGGTCCCTTGACTTTGCTCTTCTTGATAGCGAAACCGGCCTCGAGGAGAATCTGGATGATCGTCTGTCCTTTTTTGAAGACTTCCTTTGCTGTATCCCCCC
>NW_020885467.1:7070-14130 GCF_003945725.1 Corapipo altera
CCCCCCATACAATGATGTCATCGATGTACTGGATGTGTTCGGGAGCCTTACCCTTCTCTAGTGTGCCCTGGATCAGTCCATGACAGATGGTTGGACTGTGTTTCCACCCCTGGGGCAGTCGATTCCAGGTGTATTGAACGCCCCTCCAGGTGAAAGCAAACTGTGGCCTGCACTCTGCCGCTAAAGGAATGGAGAAAAACGCGTTGGCTATGTCGATGGTGGCGTACCACTTTGCTGTCTTGGACTCCAACTCGTATTGGAGCTCCAACATATCTGGCACGGCAGCACTCAACGGTGGCGTAACTTCATTTAAGCCACGATAGTCCACAGTCAGTCTCCACTCTCCATCGGATTTACGCACAGGCCAGATGGGGCTGTTGAAGGGTGAATGGGTTCTGCTGACCACCCCTTGGCTCTCCAACTTTCGGATCATTTTGTGGATAGGGATCACAGCATCTCGGTTTGTCCGATACTGTCGTCTGTGTACAGTTGTTGTGGCTATTGGCACTTCTTGATCTTTAACTCGCAGTAATCCTACAATGGAAGGGTCTTCTGAGAGGCCAGGAAGGGCAGACAATTGCTTGGACTCCTCTTCAATCACCGAGGCTATACCAAAAGCCCACCGGTACCCTTTCGGGTCTTTGAAGTATCCTCTTCTTAGGTAGTCCATACCAAGGATGCAAGGGGCTTCTGGCCCCGTCACAATGGGACGTTTTTCCCATTGGTCTCCCGTCAAGCTCATGTCTGCCTCTACTACTGACAATTCTTGAGACCCTCCGGTCACTCCAGAAATAGTAACAGTCTCGTTGCTCTTATACTCTGAAGGCATTACAGTACACTGGGCTCCAGTATCTATCAAGGCCTGGTATTTCTGAGGATCCGATGTGCCAGGCCATCGAACCCACACAGCCCAGTAAACTCGGTTATCTTCTTGGTCCCTCTCCTTCTCCTGGCAGAAGGCAGGGCCCCTCTACTGGTCTTGATCAGAGCATTCGTCGTCAGAGTTTGACTTTGACCTCTTAGACTTTTTGCTGTTGTCGAAGTGGACCTCCATCTTCTCGTGTTTCGGCGATCGCAGTTTCTCTTCTAAGAAATCTCCGTCTACTACATAGACAACTTTCTTGTCAGTCTTCTTTCGCTTCAGCTCCCTCACTCTAGCTTCAAGCTTAGAAGTGGGTTCACCATCCCACTTCTTCATGTTTTCTCCTTTACTACGAAGGTATGCCCATAGTTGGTTACGTGACCAACGCTTGGAGTTCTCTTTCCTTCGACGTGTGAATGACAGGGACCGTGAGCGAGATCGAGACCAGGATCGAGGTCTAGGCCGAGGTCGTCTTTGTCGGTCCCGCCGTGATCTTCCCATTGGCCTTTCTTGGTAGTCTCTATACCTTCTGTCCTCTCTGTCTCTAAGGTCGTCCTCATATCTGGAATATTCATAATCTCTCTCCATTCTTTCCCTATCGTAGGTGCGTCGGTAGAGGGGATTGAAGGAGTCTTCCATATTTTCCTCTATGGTTCTTATCCAAGTACACATGGTTTCCACGTTTGGTTCCTCCATCTTTGGATTATATGCGGATATCAAGCAGGAAACATATGGTTTAGGAGCACCTTGAATTACCTTTTTCCACATTGGTTGCGTGCAGGGAACACTCTCAGGAACTTGGATGTCATAATAATCTGGATCAGAATAGATGATCTCCAACATGGCCAATTCCCGTAGGTATTGGATGCCTTCTTCCGCAGTTCTCCACCTTCTTGAAGAACTCTTCAGGGACTCCTTAAATGGGTATTTCACTCTCACTGCGTGGAGGATTCGGAGCCAAAGGCTGGACGCCATTTTCTCTCTCCCCATTTCTTGCTCTATCACAGGGTCTCGAGCAATGGATCCCAACTGTCGTGCTTCATCACCTTCAATTACATGACTATCAGCTCCCTTGTCCCAGCATCGCACCAGCCAGGTGAGGACTTCTTCACCAGGCAAGCGCATATAATCTCTCCGTAAATCTCGAAGCTCTCTTGTGGTCAGTGATTGTGTAATTTCACTTTCTCGCATTATTTCTTGTCCATCTCTCCCACGTAGAATCTTTTCCACCTCTCTCTTTACTCTTCCACTCCTACGTGGGACTGCTCCCACTTCCTCCCTATATCTCTCATGTGGAGGTGGAGACTGGGCATGCCGTGGGGATAAGCTTCTATATTGTTCACGCCGTGGAGGTGGATTTCTACGCCGTTCATACTGTGGGGATGGACTCCTACGCCGTTCACGCCGCGGAGATGGACTTCTACGTCGTTCATACCGTGGGGATGGACTCCTATGCCGCTCGCGCCGCGGCGATGGACTTTTGCGTCGTTCACGCCGTGGAGATGGACTTCTATACCAGTCATGCCATGGGGATGGACTCCTGTGTCGTTCGTGATACCCCGCGGGTGGAGGTAGTGAGTAATCTTTAGCGTGCTGAGGTAAGGGCCTCCTCCTCCAATCATTCACACCTCCAAGAGAAGGTTGGGTCTGGAGGGGTAGGGATAATTCCCCCTCCAATTGAGGGGGATGCTTTGGCTCCTTCTTTGCGTCTTTTGCAACACTGAATGTGTAGCCAGGGTATAAATCATCAAGCGACAATACACCACCGGCCGTTTGTACTGTTGCTTTCTTTCCTTTTGATGCCATTCTGTATTCCTTTGGTCGTGCCCCTAGTTCCTTTGGACGTGCTTCTTCCCGTGTAGCCGTTTCTTCCTCTTTGGTAGCTGCTTCTTCTCTTCCAATTGCTCCTTCCTCAGTCACAACCACTTCTTCCTCTCTCGCAGTCATGCCTTCATCACTTGCTGTCGCGCCTTCATCACTTGCTCTTGCTCCTTCTCCCATTGCTGCTGCTCCTTCGTCCACTACGTCCTCTGTTCCTTCTTCTTCTTCTTCTTCTTCTCTTTCTTCTGTGCGTTCTAGTTGCGGAGATGGGTCCGTAAGTTCCTTGATCTCCCTTACCCACGTCTTCTTCTTCTTTATAGGGGCAATGATGACCTTCCGGTTCTTAGCTTGGGTCCCGGTTCTAGTGGACTTAGTAGAAATGGCATTGACTTCAGGTTGTGTTTGGACCCCAACTTCTGTGGACCTAATAGGGACATCACTGGTTTCAAGTGGCGTGGTTTGGGTCTCTGTGTCAACCTTAACCCT
Organism: Corapipo altera; assembly: GCF_003945725.1. NCBI lineage: Eukaryota > Metazoa > Chordata > Aves > Passeriformes > Pipridae > Corapipo > Corapipo altera. Next base: position 10,240 of record NW_020885467.1, read on the forward strand.
CTGAAGGTGGTCTATGGCAGCTCGATAAGCATTAGCCAGGCCCCAGCACAAAGCGGAGAATTGCATATTCGGGTCTTTGTAGGAAAAGCACCCTTCTGCCAAACAGCGGGCCATCTCACCAGAATCAAACATTTGTTCTGGTGTGAACTCCCAATTAATGGGGGGTGACACATGTCCTACTAATCTACCGAAATCTTCCCAAGCTCCATGCCACCCGGAGACTGGCCTGTCTGCAACCCTCTCCAAAGTTCCAGCGAGTCCCTTTGAGGTATGATCTTTCCTACAAGAGGGAAAGCAACGGAACCCCATTCTTCCAAGTTTAAGGAGCACTTCCAGTACCTTTATCAATGACAGTATGGTTGCGATGAGATTTACATAGTAATTAGAGCCGATTTTTACCATGGGGATCTCCTTTACCAAACCTTCGATGTCAAAATTAAAGGATGGAAGCAATTCGTTCCATCCATCCTCAAGGTCTGGACGTCTCCCTATAGAATAGCCTGACACAGGTGTAAAGGTGGCTAGAATTATAAGACCAATTAATGAAATAGCCATTGTTTTTGTTATTATTTCTTCCTGATCTCAAAACAAACTTTGTTTATATAAACAAAGTTTCCTTGGCTGCTTTCCCAGACTCTGGCAGTGTTCCCAGACCTGTTCCCAAAACAATAGATCGGTTTGCAAAACAACACTGAGCTTGGCTGTCTTCCCGGAGAATGTTTATCAAAACAAGCCAAGCTTAACCAAAACAACCATCCTCTGCTACCAGAAAAGTTGTACAAGTTTCGAGCTGGCTTCCCGCCAAGTCCCCAAAACTTGACAACAAGGACCCGCCTCCCAGAGAGGGACAAGAGGGAAAAAAAAAAACCAAGCAGCCAAAGCTATAGCAAATATATATGTATATATATATATATATTTTACATATGAGACGGTTACACAAAAGGAAAATACCACACACCTGGGGGGGGGGGGGGGGGGGGGAGGGGTGAGGGAAAGGGAGAGAGACAAAAAGGGGCAAGGACCGAGCAAGTCAAACAGCCAGCCGAAGGCAAACTAGCAGAAATCTCACCACTTCCCTTCGAACAGGCAGAATGACTTGACGCAGCCCAAGGCTCTCCTCTCACGCAAAGCGGATAGCGGCAGTCACTGTAGGCCTCGGCTCCAGATAAGCTCGACCGAAACAGGAACCCACCGTTCTCGAACCTCGCCGGAGAGGAAGAGGGCGCGATCCCTCCCACTGGCTTTATTTATACCCCCAGTTACGTAAAGGAATAGCATGGAATACTTCCGTAATCACTTTTCTAGTTCCTTCCTGGTTACAAGTTGGTCTCCAGGAAGGCCTAGGGTGAAACCACCACATTCTCCACCCCTTATTCCATACTATTTCTTTACGTAACACCCATGTTTCACGTTCGCGTATATATATTCACATATACATATACATATATATATATGGCTTTTGTTGGTTTCTCGGCATAGTCGTCTCGTCTTTGGAAAATCAATGGCGATGTCAGTTCAGTCCAGATCTTTGGTCTCCTCAGTCACCATTACAGTTCCGATTTATGGCTGTTTCATCACCGGATACCAGCATCGGCTTAGTTCGGGTCTCTCTCTCATCTGGTGACTGGCTTCCTGTAAGAACACAACTTAGGACATACAATCAGTTTTTTCCTAAGGCTAAATTTCCTTGAGGCACACACTGGATGACTCCATCCTTCCTCATTACCCACCACGTATGTCCTGGCCCTTGAGCAAAGACAATCCCACGAATGGGTTTGTCTTGGCCTGAGGCAGGGGTAATCCAAACAGCTTTCCCTAGCATTCCCCTCAAATGGACTGCTGGAACTTTATCTCCATCAACAACGTGAAGGGATTCTGCCTGTGCAGGGCCAGCTCGATTGATAGAACCCCTGGTGTTAACTAACCAGGTAGCCTTGGCTAAGTTTTTGTCCCAGTTTTTATAAGTTCCTTCACCTAATGACTTTAGAGTGGTCTTTAATAATCCGTTGTATCTCTCAACCTTCCCAGCGGCTGGTGCATGATAAGGAATGTGGTACACCCATTCGATACCATGTTCCCTCGCCCAAGTGGTAACTAATTTATTTTTGAAATGAGTCCCATTGTCTGACTCAATGCGTTCTGGGGTCCCGTGTCTCCATAGGACTTGCTTTTCAAGGCCCAGGATGGTATTCCGGGCCGTTGCGTGGGGTACTGAAAAGGTCTCTAACCATCCCGTTGTTGCTTCCACCATGGTAAGTACATGGCACTTACCTTGGCGGGTCTGTGGCAGTTTGATATAATCAACCTGCCATGCCTCTCCATACTTATACTTATTCCATCGTCCACCATACCATAGGGGCTTCAGTCTTTTTGCCTGTTTAATAGCAGCACAAGTCTCACAATCATGGATAACTTCAGAAATGATATCCATGGTTAAATCCACCCCTCGGTCTCGTGCCCATCTGTAGGTGGCATCTCGGCCTTGATGACCGGAAGCATCATGGGCCCATCGAGCTAAGAACAACTCTCCCTTTTGCTGCCAGTCTAGGTCTACTTGTGACACCCCTATCTGTGCAGCTCGGTCCGCTTCTCTGTTGTTATTATGTTCTTCATTAGCTCGTTTCTTGGACACATGGGCATCTACATGGTGGACTCTCACATTCAGTCTCTTTGCTCTGGCAGCGATGTCCTGCCACAAGTCAGCAGCCCAGATGGGTTTTCCTCCACGCCTCCAGTTCATCTTCTTCCAGCGGTCTAACCATCCCCATAGAGCATTGGCTATCATCCATGAGTCTGTGTAGAGGTAGAGTCTCGGCCATCTTTCTCGTTCGGCGATGTCCAGGGCCAGTTGGACGGCTTTGAGCTCTGCAAATTGACTTGACTCGCCTTGACCCTCAACAGCTTCTGCCACTCGTCGGGTGGGACTCCAAACGGCTGCTTTCCACTTCCGGTTCCTTCCTACAATACGGCAAGAACCATCAGTGAAAAGGGCATAACACCTTTCTTCATCTGGCAGCTGATCAAATGGCGGAGCTTCTTCAGCTCGGCTCACTGGCTCTTCTTCTTCTTCTGCCAGACTGAAGTTCCCACCTTCAGGCCAATTGGTGATAACCTCCAGAATTCCAGGGCGATTCGAGCTTCCCAATCGTACACGCTGCGTAATCAGAGCAATCCACTTGCTCCACGTGGCATCGGTGGCATGATGCGTAGGGGGCACCTTCCCTTTGAACATCCAGCTCAAGACTGGTAATCGGGGTGCCAGGAAGAGCTGTGCTTCGGTGCCAATTACCTCTGAAGCTGCTCGTATACCTTCGTATGCTGCTAAGATTTCCTTTTCCACAGGGGTGTAATTGGCCTCAGAACCTCTGTAGCTTCGGCTCCAGAAACCCAGTGGTCGCCCTCGCGTCTCGCCAGGCACCTTTTGCCAGAGGCTCCAGGAGGGACCTTTATCTCCAGCTGCAGAGTAGAGCACGTTCTTTACATCTGGTCCCGTTCTAACTGGTCCAAGAGCCACAGCATGTGCAATTTCTTGCTTGATCTGCTTGAAAGCTTGTTGTTGTTCAGGACCCCATTGGAAATTGTTCTTTTTACGGGTCACAAAGTAAAGAGGGCTCACAATCTGACTGTATTCTGGGATATGCATCCTCCAAAAACCTATTGCTCCCAGAAAAGCTTGGGTTTCTTTCTTGTTGGTGGGGGGAGCCATTGCTACAATCTTATTGATTATGTCTGTTGGTATCTGGCGTCGTCCATCTTGCCATTTCACCCCTAGGAATTGGATCTCTCGGGCAGGTCCCTTGACTTTGCTCTTCTTGATAGCGAAACCGGCCTCGAGGAGAATCTGGATGATCGTCTGTCCTTTTTTGAAGACTTCCTTTGCTGTATCCCCCC
>NW_020885468.1:0-14111 GCF_003945725.1 Corapipo altera
TCATCATACTCTGAAAACATATTTAGAAAAACACAGACAAGTTATAGGTATAAAAGAAAGGTTGAGTAAAGTACTATTTGTGTTAAATCATCTTTGCATATTCGGGGACCAAAAGGTTCCCCCTGCAGTAACTCATTATATGACAGAGCAGAAAGTAGAAAGCCCACCAGAAGTATGGGTAAGATTTAAAGATCCACATACAGGTATTTGGCAAAACCCAGCAAAAGTATTGTATTGGGGTAGAGGTTATCTCTGTGTGTCTTCGCCACAGGGGCCTCTTTGGATACCTGCCAAGTGGACTCGAGCTGCTGTGAATGTTCCGATCCCTGACGGCAACGGAAGCGGAACGCAATCGAATCGAGACGAGAATCAGTCTTCTGTTGCTGCCCTGGATACGTGAGCTCAAAAGAGTGCCCAAAGAGCTACGATCACAGATATTACAATGTTCTAGTTATGAATCTTATATTCAATTGTTAGATGCACTATATCGCTTTACGCTGAAAGACTTTGGAATTTGGCACTGTTTTGCTTGTAAAGAATCAGGATGCTTAGCCTGGGTTGCTATTAAGTGTCGTACTTGCGGAAATAAGTGGTGGATAGAACAGTATAATCTATCGGGTATCTGGTGTAAACTTTGTGCATATACAATATTATTAGAAACGTGGCAGCATGAATTACAACAAACCACTGGTCTGCCACTAGCTGCAGCTTCGCAACTGTTTGAAAGCAGTGAGCAAAAAGCCTTAGCATATTTATGCTGGGACACAAAGCATGTTATAAAGCGCATAGGTATCATAAGAGGTATTAAGATAATAGCTGCCCGTTGTCAAAAAATCACACCTCTGACGGTTATACTACCTGACGGACCCTTTCAAGGAAATCCACAGAAATATTTAGACCTTTGTGTCAGGAAATATAATCACAGTATCCACAACAATATCTAAATTTTGTGTGGAGGCGCATGTTCAGAGATTTAGAAGAAAATGATGATTTCCTTGTGGTTTTGGATTTTGAAGACAATTCTAATAACACAAGGGCATCCTAGTATCCCTATTGGGCCCAGAGAAAACATTGGGGTAACGTTTGCCAACCAAACAGGTCAAATGGACTTCTGTCTAAGTTTAGCCTCAGCGTCAGACCCCTTTCAAACGTGTTTAATTGGCATTCCTTACCTTGATACAAATGATTTTGCAGGGTGGGTTAGTTCCAATCATAACAAAACCAAAGTGGAACTAGCCTGCAATGTAACAAAAGAATGCACAAACGGCACCAAAGGTATGACATCTCTTTTGTTGGTAGCTAATCTGAACAGGACCATGACAGATAGCCCTAGTGAGTTACAGTTATTTGGAGCTGTGTATGGGAATGACTCTTGTTTTAGGCTCAATATGAATAAGGAAAAGACCTTTCTACAATGGCGGCGAACGATTGGGAATGTATCCACCACAAACATAACAGCACAGAACCCTCCATACGATAATATATCCTGGTGCCAAGGTGATGTCAAAAAGGTGTCAGTGAATGTGACGAAGCCAAAATACCTACCACCTGGTTATTTCTTGATTTGTGGTAATAGAACATGGTCTGGCATTCCTAAATACCCTATTGGTGGACCATGTTACTTGGGAAAATTGACCATGTTTACACCCACAAAGAACGGCTTGTTGGGCAAGGGATCAAATGAATAGAACCTCAAAAATTTTGGGAGAATTGGCTCATGACTTTGATGAAATAAGACATGCTGTTTTACAGAACAGAGCAGCTACAGATTTTCTATTGCTGGCTCAGGGGCATGGGTGTGAAGAATTTGAAGGCATGTGTTGTATGAATCTTTCTGATCACTCTCAGTCCATTTACCAAAAACTAAAAGAAATGCAAGTTCATTTAGATGACTTTAAAGTCCAAAACGATCCTATTAGGGAATGGTTAGCAAAGTTAGGCTTAGGACCATGGCTCGCTGAGATCACTAAGCAAACTATTTCACTCTTGCTGATATTGTTAGCTGCTTTATGCGTTGTTCCTTGTGTTTTTGAATGTATATAGAACATGCTAACGAAGGCAATGAATGATGTATTTTTGACATCCCGCCGTCTACAACATCTCAGTGACCCGGCGATGATGGCTCCGGTCTGGCCACGTGTCCCTGTCCCGCAGAGGGCAGGAGCTTTCCCCAGCCATCGGCTGCCACCTGCTGCCAGCAGCAAGGCTGGTCCCCATCCCTGTCCCTGTCCCTGTCTCCATCCCTGCAGCAGCATCCCAGGGACCCCCCTGCCCAGCAGCTTCACCCCAACTGCCTCTCGGGGCACCCACCCCGCCACCACCACGTCTCACTGGTGGCCCCAAAACACCCCCATCCCCTGCACGGGCTGTCCCCGAGGCCCATCCATGTCCCAGTTTGTGGTCAGGACACCGTGGCTGGGAGGGGACAGGGCTGGCGGTGATGCCGTAACGGTCCTGGATCCATCCCACCGTGTTTCCCGGCAGTGCCGTGCCCTGGCACAAAGGCCCCTCCAGGCCGTACCAGGCAGACACGGCTCTGGCCCCGCACAAAACCCCTTTCAACCGCCCGGGAAAGCCCCTGGCACTCGACCCTGGCTCTCACCACCCCCTGCCATGGGCCAACGGGGCAAAAGGGGCAAAAGATCCCCCAAACTCATGTGCATGTGTGGATGGTGACATGGTCGCGCACACAGCTATGGTGGGATAAGTCCTCTCTGGATCTGGGATGGGGACAGGCATCCTGAATCCTGTCCAGGCTCCAGGGGTACCAGTCAGTGCTTCCACAGATCCAGTGGGATGGGAAAGACTTTGAAGGCTTCAGCCACTTAATTAACACCTGGCCTTAATAGCCTGGAGTGATGGGCTATGGAGGCTGGTGCTGAGCTGCTCGTACCAGGGCTCATCCTAGAGGATGTGACATGGGGAGGATATGTACATGTGTGTGCCCATGTGTGGGTGTGTGTGCCTATGGGTACATGTGTGTGCCCACGTGTTTGTGTGTGTGTCCATGTGTACACATGTGTGCCCATGTGTGTGTGTGCCTGCATGTGCACAGTGAGATTGTCAGTGTAGAGTCGTGACGGCCGATAAAGATACAAGGAGTCAGTTATGTGCAGGAAAGATGTCTTCTTCCTCCTCTTTATTTTCTCATCTGCTTTTTTATACCCCTTGCTAGCAGCAAGCAGTATCCTTATTTTAGGTAAGCAAGCAACAGCATTTTCATTGGCTGGGATCTATGGGCGATACATTTGGCAAAGCTCAAGGCCTTATTGCAGTTCCCACATCCTGGGCCTACCAACTTTACAGCCTGCCTTTGTTTTCTCCGTTAGGACTGCGTACTGACTTCCTTATCATCAAGGATACACTCGAAACTTTTCCCAGTTGATATCTCCATCCTGGGAGCTAATAGACCCGCTATTAACCCCATCAATTCCCCCCTTCTGTAATTGTGCAAGAAATATTCCCTGTGTTGTCTTTTGCAGGGCCCTTTGCAAACACGACACAATATACGGTAACATCACTAGCACAACCACAACTATTATCAAAACTATGACCCCCATCTTGAGTAAGGACAGTAACCAACCCAAAATGCCAGTCGTTTACATTCGTGATGCAGCTCTGAGCAGAAGCATTACAAGCCTTTGTTGCTACATCAGGTAATTGTATAACATTAGAAACAAGTTTCACTACATCAGAGTTATTTACATGTGCCCCAACAAGGCATGTGTGAAAAGGTAGCTCTGGTTTCGCCAAGGAGGCACAGAAGGTAGTCTGGTTCAGTGCTTTCATCAGGGTCACCCAGACATTGTGGTTGTTCCACGGGCTGAGTCGTTTGAGCTGTTCCTCGTAGGAGTCATCACTGCCGGTTCCCCTGAGGCAAAAAAGGACACATGCACTGAGTAGGAACCCACCGCGGTCCATCATCTGCAGAGACACAAGCATAACCCTTTCCCCAGGTTATCAGTTGATGAGGGCCAGACCACTGTCCAGGCATCAGGTCCCGTACCTGAACGGGAGCAGGAGCAGTCACGGGTTGACATGACACTAATGAGGAAAAATGCAAAAAGAGAGCAGGAAAATGAGAATCCAGGGGAAAACTCAAAAACTTTAAAACATAAACAGCTTTGTCTAAACGGGCTTGAGGGGGCTCGCCATGCATTCCCCCTTTCTGTTTCTGAAGCAGATGCTTCAGAGAGCCATGCATACGTTCTACAATAGCTTCCCCCATAGGAGAGTGAGGGATGCCAGTAACATGAGACACTCCCCAGTCATTCAAAAAGGTTTGAAATTTCTGAGAGCTATAGGCAGGGCCATTGTCAGTCTTCAGTTGCAATGGAACACCAAGGGTAGCAAAAGCTTGTTGAAAATGACAAATCCCATCAAGAACACGCTCACCTGAATGAGCAGTAGCACAAACAGCATGAGAATATGTATCAACAGAAACATGCACAAATTTGAGACGTCCAAATTCTGGGACATGAGTAACATCACTTTGCCATACCTGTAAAGCTTGCAATCCTCTAGGATTGGTTCCATAATAGACAGGGACATTCTGACACTGGCAATCAGGACAGGCAACCACAACAGAACGAGCAAGGGATTGTGTAGTGCCAAACTGTCGCTTAAGAGCAGTATTGCCTTGGTGAAAAAATTGATGTGAGAGAAGAACCTGTTGTCGCTTGTCTGGAACAGGCCCGATCTGTGCAGGTGCTAAGAGAGAGTCTGCTCGAGCATTACCCTCAGTAAAAAATCCAGGCAGTGAGGTGTGACTGCGAATATGAAAAACAAAGTAAGGAGCAGTATGAGACTGTAGAGTTTGCCACAATGTTAACAAAACCTGAAAGAGAAGATGATCATCACAGTCAGAAAGAACTACTTGATCTAAACGCTGTGCAAGTCCCACCACATAAGCTGAATCTGTAACAAGATTAAAAGGCTGAGGAAAAAGTTGAAATGCCAAAGTCATCATCATGGCTGGGCTTCGCGAATGAAGATTTGGGAAGGCTTTATCCACATTTGTTACAGGCACGTTGGTGACTTATGAGGCCAATACGTGACAGACATGTCCGATTGCAAAAGGCACAACAGAAAGAATCCTTAGATGGTGTATTCCGCAAGACACGGTTCTTCCTGCATTGCCTTTTCTCCTCGAGAGTGATCCTGCGTGTGTTCTCAAAGATATCTGCAGCGTTACAGATGGTGTGTCTCCAGACCTCCCAATTGGAGGCCAGAGTAGACCAGTTATGGTGATCAATATGGCCAAGGCTGAGATGTTGTTTCAGGGAGTCCTTGAATCTTTTCTTCGGGGCTCCTCTCTTGCGGCAGCCAGTGGCAAGTTCACCATAAAGCAAGATCTTAGGGAGGCGGTGGTCCTTCATCCTGGAGACGTGCCCTGCCCATTGCAACTGTGTTCTCATCAACATGGCCTCTAAACTTGTGACTGCTGCTTGCTCAAGAACAGATGTATTGGTCACATAATCTGACCAGTGGATGTTTAAGATTGTACGGAGGCAGCGTTGATGGAAGCGTTCTAGGAGACGCAGGTGGTGGCGGTAGATGACCCATGATTCGGAACCATACAAGAGAGTAGACAGCACTATGGCTCTGTAAACACTGATCTTGGTACTTTTCTTCAAGTGTTTATTATGCCATACTCTTTTGTGGAGTTTTCCAAAAGCACTGTATGCCTTTACCAACTTGTTGTCTATCTCCCCGTCAGTCTTACCATCTGAGGAGATGAGGTTGCCTAGGTAATTAAACTGCTGGACTGATTTGAGCTCTGATTGGCCAATGGTGATGTGGGGATGATGGAAGACTTCCTGAGGTGCAGGTTGATGGAGAACCTCTGTCTTCTTTAAGCTGACTTCCAGCCCAAAGAGCTCAGCAGCATCTGCAAAGCAGGATGTTAAACGCTGCAGGGCTGCTTCTGTGTGGGCGACAAGGGCAGCATCATCAGCATAAAGCAGCTCCCGGACAAGATGGTTTAGGGTCTTGGTGTGGGCCTTCAGTCGCCTTAGATTGAATAGGCTTCCATCAGTACAGTATCGAATGTAGATACCGTCCTGATCATCGAGGTCTGCTGTGGCCCTTTGGAGCATCATGCTAAAAAAGATTGTGAATAAGGTAGGAGTGAGAACGCAGCCTTGTTTCACACCATTCTTAATTAAAAAGGGCTCAGAAAGTGTGTTGCCATACCTGACTTGGCCGTGCTGATCCTCATGGAGTGAGATGATCATTTTAAGGAACTTGGGGGGACAACCTAAACGTTCCAAAATCTGCCACAGACCTTTTCTGCTCACAGTATCAAAAGCCTTGGTGAGGTCAGCAAAGGTTACATAGAGACCTTTGTTCTGCTCCCTACACTTCTCTTGCAGTTGTCTGAGAATAAATACCATGTCTGTGGTGCTTCTGTTGGCTCCGAAACCACACTGACTTTCAGGTAGGATCCCTTCTGCTATAGTGGGTATTAGTCTGTTCAAGAGTATTCTTGCCAGGATTTTGCCAGCAATGGAGAGCAGAGTAATACCACGGTAGTTTGAGCAGTCAGATTTAATACCTTTCTTCTTATACATAGTAATGATGACTGCATCTCGAAGGTCTGATGGTAGTTCACCGAGTTCCCAACAGCGCACCGCAAACTCGTGAAATTTGGTGTGTAGTGCAAGGCCCCCATGTTTCCAGACTTCGGGTGGAATTCCATCAACCCCCACTGCCTTGCCAATTTTTACCTGCTGTATGACCTTGAGGGTTTCTCCTAAAGTGGGGGCAGTATCCAATTCATACTTTACTGGTTGTTGTGTGATGGACTGAATTGCTGAGTCTTGGACCACACGGTTGGTACTGAAAAGAGTCTGAAAGTGTTCAGACCATCGATTCAGAATGGAAGTTTTAAATGCCAAAGTAACAGCACGGAGTTCCACAACTTGTGGAGACCCGGATTGTTGAACAAGTTCATGTTGCCATCCTGTGGGTGTATACCAGACCACAGCAGCTTTTCCTGTTTTCCCCGAACCATCTGTAAAAAGAGTGAGTCCTTCCACTGGTTCCGTAGATGACAGTAGCTTTTGTCCAACAGGTACTTCACTAAAAAAAAAAAAAAAAAAAAAATTTCAGTAAAGGGTGTGAAGGTAAGTGATAAGCAATTTGTCCCTGAAAATCTGCCATAGCAGCTTGCAATTCATATTTGTGATTCAAACACCACTCAAAATACCATAATTGTACAGGTAAAACAATACAACTAGGATCTCTGCCAATTAATTCAATGCATCGTTTTCGTGCTTTCATGATAATCTCAGCAGGAAGTTCAAACAGGCCAGGTGCTGTTTTCCGAGATCTTGAGGGTAAAAACAACCACTCAAGAATGTGTAGAGGATCGTCCTAGGCCTTGTTCCACTGAACAAGGATCCCACAGGGGAAGTTCTGATCTATGAAAACAAAAAGCTGAACAATTTGAGACAAATCAATGCGAGAAACAAATCGTTCCGTTAACAATGTTTCTACCTGCCAAATGATTTAAACTGCTTCCTGAGTTAAGGATTGTGGTTACAATGGATCTGTGGAATGCTTGAGCAGTGCGAAAAGAGGTTGCAGTTGCGAATTTGTCAACCCCAAATAAGGGCATAACCAATTTAACGAACCTGCTAATTTTTGAATATCAGTTAGGGTATTGATAGGCAATTGTAACTGAATAGGCTGAGGCCTTACTGTTCTTTTAGTAACAAGGAGGTCCAGATATTTCCAAGGTTCTGCAGTTTGTATTTTCTCTGGTGCAATGACAAGGCCAAAAGACTGAAGCGATTCTTTAGCTGCATTTGCAACTGCAGACACTGTTTCTTTTTACTCCGCCGAGAACAGAATATCATCCATAAAATGGAAACAGTAACATTTCGGGAACTGGATTCTCAAGTGGCGGTCTGAAAAATAAAAACTAGACACGATCCCAGTATGGGGGAACTGGAATAATTTATTGAACACGAGAACACGATTTTAAAGGTATCTGAGGTTGGACATGTTAATGAAGAGGACGAGCTATGTTAATTATGGAATTACACAAGTTTTTACTGCAATTTCTAAATAGTTAATTTTTCTTCTAGTAGGATTACATGGGGGATAGAGGGATTACAGGGGTTTAGACATGGTTTGATACAATCATCTCAAAAGTTTTTTCTGATTTCTGCTGGAGCCAGGCTTGATCCATAAGGTAGAACTTTAACAGGTCTTGTGAGAAGGGTCCAACTCCTTCAGATCACGAGGTTTTTGTCAGCCCTTGTTTTCCTTTGCTGAAAGCTGGGTTTGGGCTCCCACATTCTCACAGGAGTTAAAGCCTTTGCAACATATCACTGGCAAATAGCGGGTGAATTTTTCATCCCCTGAGGCAAAACCTTCCACTGATATCGCTTTGCAGGTTCTGCATTATTGACAGAGGGTACTGTAAAGCAAATTTTTCTTTGTCAGCCTCAGCTAGAGGAATTGTGAAAAAACAATCTTTCAGATCAATTACTATTATCGGTCAGTTGAGGGGTGTCATTGTGGGTGATGGGAGTCCTGTCTGCAGAGTTCCCATCGGTGCCACGACAGCACTGACTTTTCTTAAATCCTGTAAAAATCTCCATTTCCCAGATTTCTTTTGTATAACAAAAACAGGTGTGTTCCAGGGACTGAATGATGGCTCAAGGTGGCCAGCAGCCAATTGCTCTTGGACCAGATCCTGCAGGGCCTGTAACTTTTCTCTGGACAGGGGCCACTGAGGTACCCACACTGGAGTGTCAGTTAACCATGTAAGTGCCAATGTAGGCTGTTTATTGCCTTGCAAAAGCACAGTGGTCCCAGTTAAAAATCCGTGGTAATTTTAACTCCCCATTGAGCCAGACAATCCCTTCCCCACAGAGTTAAAGGGGCAGGAGTGACATATGGTCTTACAGTCGCAACCTGCCCTTCAGGATTACAAATCAGGATGAAATGAACTGAAATGTAACACTGTGTAGTTCCCCCCAACCCCACAACACCTGAATCAGAGGACACCAGAGGCAAAGAGCTTGGCCAATGGAGATGATGCTTATATCAGCACCGGTATCGAGTAATCCAGTCACCTTAACAGCAGAAGGCGAGGCTTTCTCATTACGCAGTTCACAAGTCATCTGTGGACGTTTGTGTGAAATAGTCTGTGACCAAAATACTTGTGGAGGTCCTGTTGATCCAAATCCTCCAGCATGTCTCTCTCGGTTCTCTGTCCTGGGAACGCAACTCACAAAAGGCACAAGCTGAGCAATTCGAGTTCCTTTTGGAATAGTAACAGGAGGGTAGGGGGTAGAGACCATGACACAGATTTGTCCTGTCTAGTTTGCATCAATTACCCCAACATGTACAATTATCCCAGAAATTGTACTACTTGAGCACCCGATTAACAAAGCACTCAGTCCACTTCTGATAGGTCCCTTAGCATCTAAGGGAACCTTGACAATATCTGTAGAAGAAATTGTTACTGTTGCAGAGGTGGATACATCCATACAGGCTGCTCTGCTGGTTTTCCCTGTGAGCTGGTAGCAGGGGGGAGCATCGGGGGGGTGCATATGGGTTGTACTGTGGCAGTGAAGGTACTTGTGTCTGAGCGCGCCTCCTCCTCGCGCTGGCTTTCCCGTTTCCCTGGAGAGGCTGTCCATTGGCATGAAACTTAGAGTGACATTGTTTAGCAAAGTATCCTAACTTCCCACAACGGTTACAATGAATATCAGGAGGATTAGGTAAGACCTTTGGCTTTTCCCTGTTGCTTTTATCAGGGCAGTTAGCCTTAAGGTGTCCTTCTCTATTACAGTTATAGCATTGCGGGGTAGGACGCAAAATTGCAGCAAGGGCAGTCATTTGGTGATCTATAGTACCCACTTTGGAACATGCAGATACCGTATCAGCCACAGACGGGTCTCCTGGCAATGCATCTATAATTTTCTGACAATTTTCATTTGCGTTATCTTTTGCTAACTGCTTCAGGAGAGCCTGACGCAGGACTTCATCATCCACTTGCTTTTCCAATGAAACTGCAATATGTTCAACAAACTTTAAATAAGGTTCCCTTAGTTCCTGTTTCACTGATGTATATCTAGGACGAGGGGAAACAAGCTCCATAGTTTTAGTCAGAGCTAGCATTCCCACGTGCTGACATTATTGTAACACAGTAGGATCCCACTGGGCCTGCAAATCAGGGCTACTAAAACAATTTTTTCCCAATAAGACTTCCACTCCTACACCCAGTCTGGGGTCCCCTGGAGGGAGTCTCATATTCTTCATAGCTGCTCTTTCTGCCTGTTTTTGCCAGTTAGAACTAAACACTTTGTATTGTACAGGTTCAAATAAAACTTGAGCTAGATGGTCAATATCATAAGGAGTGAGCAAATCAGCATTAATTGCACGAATCACACACATAACTTCAGAGGAATTCACACCATATTTTGCCACATACATTTGCAAATCCTGAATAGCTTTCCAAGCAAATATATAATGTTCATCTTGCTTACCAGAGTTAGGAGCTGCCTTAAAAACAGGATAAGCATCTACTTCTGGCTCTATTACCGGAACAAATGCAATGTCCCTCATAGCTTGTGAGGGGTGCCAGATCTTGTCCAACAACTCGCATTCCCCCCTTCTGGCAGCTTGTACACGCAGCATCTCCCAAAACTTTCTAGGATGACATGGCATGACTGTGACAGTGGCGACTGCTGGCAAAGTCCATGGATCGGATAGCATTCGTGTCTTTTGGCTCTGGGACCCCTTATGTACAGGTTGTAAGGCTCGACTATGGACGGAGGCATTTTCAGCTTCCTCCCTGTCTGCATCATCTGCTGGGGGGGCATCCTCATTGTTTTCATCAGTGTCCTCATCCTCCTCTTCCTCCTCCTCTGGCAGAGGAACAGAGGACACTTGCCTTTGCTTAGCTTTAAATTCCTCTACAAGTTCCATAGGTGTCTTATACTGGTAAGGGACTATAGTAGTAGGGGATTTGTATTTACAAGGAGTTTTAACTGGCTTGTGGGGTGCAGGATAGTAAACTTTCAAACCTTTCAGGGTTTTTAGAGCCAGACTCCTGGCAGATTTTTTTGTATGTGTATCCGAACGCCACACTGTTTCTTTTCTATCTGCTAAAGCAAGCAGTTCCTTGTCAGAGGGGGAGCTAGCAGGCCACGATACCACAGCAACTGAAGTTCCCTCCTCCCTTTTGAGTCCTTCTGTATCTGACAGAGGCTCTGTTTCAGGCAACTGAATACCTTCCAAAACTTGTTCATTAAACCAGTCTTTTAAAGTTTAAACTAATATATGCCAGGTGGCAGGCAAACCTTCTACTTCCTTAGCACTCTTAGCACCCTTATAAACCTCTTTCCACAGTTTATCCCCCACATTCTCCCAGGTCTTTACTCTAAATGCAACTGATGTGTTAGCTTCAAAACCTTGCTTTCAACACCATAGCAGCAAACGTTGCAAATCATAATAATGCAACAGTTGCACCTTTACGCTTTAGGAAGTACTTCCAAGTGGACAGCACCAACTTTTCCTCTTTAGACATCTGATTCCCCATTATCACAGTCTTTGTTCTTGGTGTCTCACCTTTTCCAGGTGTCAGTAGTTCTCAGGTCCGGACCAGGCAGTTTCCTCACTGCTCTCAGCTACGCCAAGCTCCGTCACCACCATCCGTTGCCCGATGGTCAGCAATGCAGTATCGCGTCGAGGGTCACCATATGCCAGTGTAGGGTTGTGACGGCCGATAAAGATACAAGGAGTCAGTTATGTGCAGGAAAGATGTCTTCTTCCTCCTCTTTATTTTCTCATCTGCTTTTTTATACCCCTTGCTAGCAGCAAGCAGTATCCTTATTTTAGGTAAGCAAGCAACAGCATTTTCATTGGCTGGGATCTATGGGCGATACATTTGGCAAAGCTCAAGGTCTTATTGCAGTTCCCACATCCTGGGCCTACCAACTTTACAGCCTGCCTTTGTTTTTTCCATTGGGGCTGCGTACTGACTTCCTTATCATCAAGGATACACTCGAAACTTTTCCCAGTTGATATCTCCATCCTGGGAGCTAATAGACCCGCTATTAACCCCATCAGAGATGGTTCTGTGTGTGTGTGTGCTGTGTGTACATGTAAGGGTAACTGAGCATGTGCCATTTTGGGCATATGTGTGCACATGCACATGTGTGTTGGCTTGGCTGTGCCCGTGTCTGCACAGCAGGGTGGTTGTGCCTGTGCATGCTCCACTGCAGGGGAACTGCGTGTGCGCAGCTCTGGGTGTGTCCCATGTGTCCATGCACACATGTTCAGGGAAAGCAGCACATGTGTGTGTCTGTGCACACTGTATGTGTCCCCCACATGTTTGCTAGGCAGGCACATCTGTGTGCCTTGCACACAGAGTGTGTGTCTGTGGACATGGACAGATACGTGTGTGTCTCTGGAGGTGTCTCTGTGCACGTGTGTGCCTGTGGGTGTGCACACGTGTACGAGTGGAGGTGTAGGTGACCCCACACGTGTATACACAGATCTCACATGTACATGTGTGTGGATCTCCCATGGTGCAGCACCCAGCCTTGCACCCACCCCCTCCCACTGGTTGCCCTGGGGGTGAACTTGGCCACTGTTCCATCTCTGCCTTGCCATGTGCCCCAGGGCCCCCCGGGAGGGCCAGGGGTGGGCAGGGGGATGTGCCACGGTGCCCAGGCTGGGTGCCAGGGCACAGACACCCCTGCCAGGCTCTCTGCTGGCCCAGTGACTCCCTGGCTGGTGGCCAGTGCCAGGGCATCCAGCGAGACGGGGGCTCCAGGCTCCATAAAAACCCTCAGGAGGGCACATCACACCCAGTCCAGGCATGGAGAGCCAGCGCCCATCCTCCTACAGCCACTGCTTCGGCCCCGCCACCCCCATGCACCATGAGGTACCCCTCATCAGCCCCCCAACCCGGAGCCACTGGGGACTCTGTGGCACCTACCCGGCCGCCTGGCTGGGCTCGGGCAGGATGGATTTCTCACTGACCATGGCGCTCAACTTGGAGTTCCGGGAGATGCGCACCAGCGAGAGGGTGGAGATGATGGAGCTAAACGACCACTTTGCCAACTACATCGAGAAGATGCGGCTACTGGAGCAGCAGAACAAGGTGTTGGTGCTGGAGCTGAACCAGGCGCAGGACCAGGAGCTGTCCCACCTGGGGGACATTTACCAGGAGCAGCTGCGGGAGCTGCGGTGCCACATGGAGCAGTTGGGCACTGCCAAGGCCTGGCTGGAGAGGGACAACCTGGCCCAGGACCTCAGCAGCCTCCAGCAGAAGTAAGGTACTGTCCAGCTGGGGCTAGTTCTGGGGACCAGGGTGGCCACCAGGAGCAGGATGGAAAGTGGTCACTGGGATGGGTGTCAGGGTGATTACCAGGAGCAGGGTGGCCACTAGAATGGGGACCAGGGTGTATCCAAAGTGGCAGCAGAGACCAGGATGGCCACGAGGGTGGTGATCAGGGTTGTCCTGGGGACCACGGTGGTGATGGGGATGGTGATGTGGCCGGGAAAATGGTGATGTCATGGGGACCACGGTGGTGGTAAGGCCCAGGGTGACCCCTGGGACCAGGATGGAGACTGAGGGGTACCCAGGGATCAGGGTGGCCATGGAGACAGGAGTAGGGTAGCCCTGGGGACCAGGCACTGATGTGCACCAGACTGGTGATGGGGACCACAGTGACCCCTGGGAACAGTGTGGGATGGTGGAGGGGGTGCAGGATGGGTGCAGGCACTGGTACGGGGTTTGGGTGGGTACTGGGGCTGTGGGGCTGTGTCGGCACAGGGAGATGTGTCCGTGGGCAGAGAGGGACAGGTCACAGTGCCAGAGGGGTCATGGTGCTGGAGGGGTCATGGTACCAGAAGCGTAACAGTGCCCCTGCTCTGGCACAGGTTGCAAGATGAGGTGACCCCGTGGCTGGAGGCTGAGAGCAACCTGGCTGCCTACAGGCAGGTGAGGGCAGGGGCCACATCCTGCACTGCAGGGGTTCAGCTCCCATCTTGTCCTCTCCTTGGGATGGGTAGGGATGGGGAGGGAGTGGACAGGAGCAGGCAGTGAGGGACTGGGGCATGTTACAATGGGCAGAGAG
>NW_020885469.1:0-14106 GCF_003945725.1 Corapipo altera
AAATTGTTCCAGGGTTCCTTTTGTTCCATGAGGCCCTGCAATGTCACAGTGGCTTTTGAGTCCCCAAGGTTCCTCAGTGTCACAATGGCCCCAGATTCTATGAGGGCCCAAAATGTCTCAGGGCTCCCTTAGTTCCAAGAGGGCCTTCATGGCACAATGCTCCCTTGATTCCATGAGGTTCCGCAGTGTCCCAGGGTTGCTTTGGCTCCAGAAGGCCCTACAGTGTCACAATGGCCCCTTTACTCCAGGAGGTTCCACAGTGTCCTTCCTGGAACACACAGGGCTGTAATGTTGTCATCCCTGCAGAGCTGCCTCCAGCTCTGGGCTCCAGCACAGGAAGGACATGGACCTGCTGGAGCGAGTGCAGAGGAGACCATCAAGAGGATCAGAGGGATGGAGCAGCTCTGCTGTGAGGAAAAGCCGAGAGAATTGGGATTGTTGAGGCTGGAGAAAAGAAGGTTTTGGGGTGACCTAATTGTGGCCTTGCAGTGCCTGAAGGGAGTCAACCAGAAAGATGGAGAGAGACTTTGGACAAGGGCCTGGAGTGACAGGACAAGGGGAATGGCTTCACACTGAAAAAGGGAAGGGTTAGATGGGATATTAGGAAGAATTTCTGGACTGTGATGGTAGTGAGATCCTGGCACAGGTTACTCAGAGAAGTTTTTTCTGCCCCATCCCTGGAAGTGTTCACGGCCAGGTTGGATGGGGCTCTGAGCTCTGAGTCTAGTGGAAGGTGTCCCTGCCCATGGCAGGGGGTTGGACTGAGATGCTCTTTAAGGTCCCTTCCAACCCAAACCATTCCATGATTCTGTGACTGGATGTGGTGGTCGGAGCCGACGGGCACAGAGACCCCAAAATGATGGAGTTTTCCATTCTGGGTGGAGGAAGGAGGGGGCAGCAGAACTGACACCCTGGACTGCTGGTGGTCAGTCTTTGTTCTGTTTGGGAGACTGACTGATCTGGGTGTGAGTGTGGATGTGCTGGAGGGCAGGAAGGCTCTGCAGAGGGATCTGGACAGGCTGGATCAATGAGGCCAAGTGTCAGGTCCTGCCCTTGGGTCCCAACAACCCCCTGGAACGCTCCAGGCTGGGGGCAGAGGGGCTGGAGAGCTGCTCAGCAGGAAGGGACTTGGGGGTGCTGCTTGACAGCGGCTGAATATGAGGCAGAGTGTGCCCAGGGGGGCAAGAAGACCAAGGGCATCGTGGCCTTTGTGAAGAAGAGTGTGGCCAACAGGAGCAGAGAACTGATTGCCCCTCTGTGCTGGGCACTGCTGAGGCCCCACCTGGAGTGCTGTGTCCAGTTCTGGCCCCTCAGTGCAAAAAGGCCCTTGAGGGGCTGGAGCATGTCCAGAGAAGGGAACGGAGCTGGGGAAGGCTCTGGAAAACATGTCTGCTGAGGGACGGCTGAGGGAACTGGGCTGGTTGAGTGTGGAGAAGGGGAGGCTCAGGGGGGACCTCATTGCTCTCTACAATGACCTGAAAGGAGGTTTTAGTGGGTGTGGGGGTTGGTCTCTTCTACCAAGCCTTTAGTGAAACGTTGTGAGGGAATGGCCTTAAATTGCATTGGGCAAGGTTCACATTAGATATTAAAAAACTTTTTTCCGCTGAGTGTTCAGGTATTGGAACAAGTAGCCCAGGGAGGTGGTCTGGAAGTCTCTGGAAGTCTCTGGAAGTGTTCAGGTCTGTGGTGGGCTGATCTTGGCTGGACATCAGGTGCCCTCCCAGCCGCTCTATCCCTCCCCTTCACAGCAGGACAGGGGAAAGAGTAAGGTGATAAAAAAAAAACAAACAACTTGTGTGTTGAGATAAGGCAGTTTATTTAAACAAAAGACAGCAGGGTTTGTTCTCTGCTTCCCATGAGCAGCCATGGTCAGCCACTCCCGAGGAGCAGGGCTTTGGTACATGGGACGGTTCCTCAGCAGGCAGCCATTAGACAATGAATGCCCCCCTCCTGCTCCCTGCCTCAGCTTTTAGAGCTGAGCTGACCTCCCATGGTCTGCAATGTCCCTTGGGTCAGTTGGGCTCAGCTGGCCTACTTGGGTCCCCTCCCAGGCTCTTGCCCTCAGCTAAGGAAGGAATGTCCCAGTGTTGGTGCTGTGCTCAGCAGTGGCCAAAACACTGGGGTGTTCTCAACACCCTTCCAGATGACAATGCCAAGCCCAGCCCTGGGAGGGCTACTGTGGGGAACTGAACTGCAGCTCAGCCAGACCCAACCCAAATATCTATGGTACATATTCTATAGAATCCATCCTTAGATGGATATGATGTCATAGAGGAGATGTGATGTCACATGAAAGATGTGATGTCCTAAAGGAGATATGATGTCATATGATGGATGTGGTGTCATGGGGGAGATGTGATGTCACAACAAGGATGTGATGTCACAACAAGGATGTGATGTCACAGGTGACGTGATGGCATAGGGAGATGTGATGTCACAGGAAAGATGTGATGTGATATGATGGATTTGACATGATAGAGGAGATGTGATGTCACAGGAAGGATGTGATGTCATATGATGGTTGTTACATCACAGTGATGGATATGATGTCACAGGGGCGCTGTGATGTCACGGGGAGGACATGATGTCACAGGGATGGTATGATATCACAGGAGAGATCTGATGTCGTATGATGGATGTGATGTCATAGAGGAGCCTTGATGTCACAACAAGGATGTCATGTCACAAGGGAGATGTGATGTCACAGGGAGGATGTGACATCGGAGGGCAGGATGTGACATCGCAAAGATAATATGATATCACAGGAGAGGTATGATGTCATATGATGGATGTGACATCATAGGGGAGATGTGATGTCACAGAGAAAATGTGATGTCATAGGGAAGGACATGACATCACTAGGATTATCTGATATCACAAGGGAGATATGATGTCATGATGGATGTGACGTCATAGGAGAGATGTGATGCCACAGGGGAGATGTGATGTCACGGAGATAATATGGTATCACAGGTGAGGTGTGATGTCATATGATGGATGTTACATCATAGGGGAGCTGTGATATTACAAGGATGATATGATGTCACAGGAGAGATGTGATGTCCTATGATGGATATGATGTCATAGAGCAGCCTTAATGTGACAAAAAGGATGTGATGTCACAGGGGCGGTGTGATGTCACAGGGGAGGTGTGATGTCATGGGGAGGACATGACGTCACAGGGATGATATGATCTCACAGGAGAAGTGTGATGCCATATGAGGGATGTGATGTCATAGGTGAAATGTGATGTCACAAGATAGATGTTATGTCATATGATTGATGTGACATCATAGGGGAGATGTGATGTCACAGGGAAGATGTGATGTCACAGAGATGATGTGATATGGCAGGGGATGGTATTACATCAAAGGATATATGTGATGTCATATGATGGATGTGATGTCATATGATGGATGTGACGTCATAGGGGAGATGTGATGTCACAAGGGAGGTCTGATGTCACAGGAAAAATGTGATATCACAGGGGAACTGTGATGTCACAGGGAGGATGTGATGTCACAGGGATGATATGATATCACAGGAGAGATGGTATGTCATATGATGGATGTGACGTCATGGGAGAGATGTGATGTCACAGGAAGGATGTGATGTCATAGGAGAGCTGTGATGTTACAGGAGATCTGTGATGTTACTGGGGAGGATGTGACATCACAGGGATGATATGATTTTATAGGAGAGATGTGATGTCATATGATGCGTGTGACCTCATAGGGCGCCTGATTGGCCACCACCCCACCAATGGGCCGTTTCGGAGGATGCAAATGTCCTGCCCTGCTGCATATTCATGAGCTCAGGGCGGGGCTTTGAGCCCTTGATCAGACGTGGGCAAGCTTTTGGTCCCTGCCCGCCGCCGCCACGCCCGGAGCGCGCCCGTGCCAAGAGCACGGGGTTGGCCACGGGAACTTTGCTTTTCCCCGCGGGGTGCACGGAGGATTTGTCGCTGGGTGCACATGGACTGGGGAGAACTTTGCCTGACGGAGCCTCTCTCCCTGCACCGCCAGGAAGAGCAGGTATTGCATCGCCCCGGCCGCAGCGGCGCAGAGGCTGCTCGGGAGGTGACAGTGTGCTAGAGGGAGATGCCCACTCGCTGTCCTTACTGCCTGCACAGCGCAGGGCTGGGGGCAATTGAGCCAGGTAGGAAAAGTGAGTGGTGGCCATCGCACGGTGCTGAAATGAGACAAGAAGTAGCAAACAGCCTGGCTGGGGGGAGCACAGTTTGGGAAGGGGGCACAGGGAAAACCCACTGTGATGTTCTGGGGTAAATAACAGAAAATAAACAGAGGAGGGTCCCCTTTCAGATATGGTTTATAGATCAGTGCACTGTGTATAGTGTAAGATAGGTTCATAAATGTAAGAATGCAATTTCTACAGCTTTTACTACAGTGACACGTTTTTTATAAAATATGTAAAGAGACGATAAGTTGGGTGTTAGGTTGGGTTTTTTTTGGTGTTGTGTTTTTTTTTTCTTTTTTTGTGGATGCTTTGTACCTCCTTGCCCCCCCAAAAAGGAGCTCTCTTGGATGTACCTTCTTACAGCTGATTTGAAGGATTAGTTTAGATAAACCTCTTAGAGTAGATGCATTTCAATGAAATCGGGGCACGTGTCTTTTTGGCTCTGGTGCAAGATTCAAACTGATTTTTTTCTTCCTTTTTGGATCAATTAAAAGTCATCTTAAAACACTCCCAGTATATTGTGTGAGTGCAGGGCTTGAGGTGTGTGGGATTGAATAGACGCAAAGAAAGAACTAACATTCAGAAACATATCTGCTTCTGTCTCAATAAACCCCAGAGTCTGACACATTGACTTCAGATTCCCAAAGAAAAAGTAGCAGTGTGTATTCCCTCTTGGTCACTCTATAGCAAATAAAGATGCTGAGGAGTATCTGGGTTTATTTGCTTTTTGGAGAAAACATGTTCCAGACTTCTCCATTATTGCTGCCCTGGTGGCATCATGCCAGATAAGAAAAGGAGTTGGGTAAATAGATAATTCCTTCTTTTTAATAACAGGTCCACAGTGGGCCAGATTTCCTCTTTTTGCAGGAACCTGCCAGCAGATGAGATCAAACTGTGTGAGAGCAATAAAGCTTTCAATTGCTGTAATGGGCAGAAGAGAGAACTGCCCCCACAACTGCTTCTGTTATCAGTTTACAAGGATGCCATGAGA
The DNA here is from genome assembly GCF_003945725.1 of Corapipo altera. Taxonomy (NCBI): domain Eukaryota; kingdom Metazoa; phylum Chordata; class Aves; order Passeriformes; family Pipridae; genus Corapipo; species Corapipo altera. The sequence goes on from NW_020885469.1 coordinate 5,189, forward strand.
AAATGAAGCAGCAACAGGACTGGAGAGTTGTACTGTTCTTTGCAGTGCTGACTGTTTGCATGTGTTTGTGTTTTTATCTTAATAACTTTGTGATATGCACGTCTGTGTGTACTTTTGTCTCAGGAGTTTTGCAGTATATAAAAGTTTCCTACAAACATAGTGTGTCTCCTCTACTTCCCAGATTGCTTGTATTATCAGCATATTAATAATTGTTTACTTATTTGTGTTTTTATCATGAGCAGCTTACTGGTAAGATTGTGTAAGACAAGCCATTTCATGTATTGCTAGTTTAAATTTTTGCCAGGTTTATTTTGTCTTTTTATTGAAAAACAAGTTGGCTTGGGAGAAGCTTTTAGATATGTATAATTCTGTCTCAATCAATTGAGAATCAAGAAACTCCACCAAATTAAGCCTGGCAGTTGATACAAGAATGTATACATATTTGGAATCATACAAATATGTATTATATGCATTGACCCTCTGCCTCAGAAGGCATCAAATTTTATATTTGGCTAAATTTCTCAAAATATTAACAAATGAAACTAAATCTAGACAAAAGAAAAGAAAGTGTGACCTGAAGAGAACCTAAGAAAGCCTTGTACCAACTCCCAAGTAACTCAATGTATTTGCATAAAAACTGATGTGTAATTTCAGGTCCAATTTCAAGACACGTTGGCCCCTCTAACAGACACAATATTATAGAATCCCTCACACCCACCACACATTAAAGGATACCCTGATTACTCATGGGGTGGAGACTTTGGCTAATGAAAATTAGATTCATGTCAGTATTAAATCCTGATGTTTGTAACTTTGTTAATGTTAGGAAATTTGATTGTATCTATTGAGATCCTGTTATGTCCCATATGCTTACCATTTTACTATAAGGTTTGGTTTTTTGGGAGAAATGAATTGCATTGGGAAAAGATTTGTGCTCTCTCTTCATTTTCTTTACTCTTCTCTCTTTCTGTCCATTACACGAAAGGCACCGCCCACAAAGAAGATTCACAGTGAACGACCACAGAAGAGAAATTATTGAGTGCATAAATCACGGGGTGGTGTCAGAGACTGAAACAGTTCATGATTTATGCATTCTAGGATTGCCAAGGGACTTTTGCAGGCTTCTGCAGGACTTTAGCATTAGACCTCTGATGGCCCATCAAAGCCCATCCCCCCCTTGACCAACCTTCAAAGGCAGGAAAAACCCTTTTCCCAGGCCCCTCACGGGAACTCTGCGCAGGCCCAGGAGATGTTGGGGGTTCGTGGCATGGCCCGGGACACCATCCATGGATATAATAACTCATAACTTCTTGGAGTGTGGGGGCTTCCCTCCCCCACCCCCAATGGATCAAGGTCACCACTTCAACTGACAGACATTGGAGCTGCAACTCCCAAGTTCCATCTCTGGACCCCGTGGGCAGTGACTATAGACAGCTTTCCACTCTCAGCTTTGCTTTCCCTTACTCTCCCTTACCCTTAGCCTGCCTTTCCTTTCCCTCCCTTATGTATTTTCCCCAAAGGTTCTCTTTATGCCATATTGCTATAGATGAAAGATATAGATGATAACACCCAAAATGCCAACATACCTGTTTACCTTTGAAACAAAATTGTTCTAAAACAAACCCTACTATATATGTTTTCAAACACCAATTAATTCAGTGTCGTTTCACTCTAATCCATCCCAAAGGATTTATTAATAAGAACCTGGGTTACTCCCCCCTTTCTGGGGCAGGTCGTAACAGACCCCTTGTAGCAGGATGTTCTGCCTGGAAAAGAATCTGATGGGAGAATGCAAGCAATGCAAGCTCTCTGTGGGGAGTTACTGTTGGTGCCAAGGGGTTGGTTTAGTGTTGAATTGTGCCAAACCCAGCCTGGTTCCCCAATCTTCCAACACACATCCTGCTTTTGGAAGCAGAGTTTGACAGATCAGCTGCTCACTGGCCTGGGAAGATGTGACTGGAGATCCATCACTGGATAAGCATAAAAGCCCAGGGCCAACTTTCCTAGAGCAGATTCTTCCACAGACACTTCTTGTTGAAGTGTGTGCAGCTTCTGCTGTGAAGCAGGGACAGCTCTTGATGGTCCCTGCCCAGGGGGTGAAAGAAAGAGAGAGCTCTGCCTTGATTTATTTCTATCAGACCCCGCCGGGCCCTCCCCGCTTCCTGCCGGGATCGGACACCGCCGGCGGCCCCGGCCCTGCTGGGCTCCATCAGCCTGAGGAATTGCTGCCAAGGAGGGGCCGGGGGCTTCCTCTTGGGCTTTGTCTCCCTGGCGCTGGGGCTCGGTTTCTACCTGTGCCAGAAGGGGAGGGGGGTCCCAGGGGGTCGTGTGTCCCCCCCCAGAGCGTCTGTGCCCCCCCGGGGACCCCCCACCCTGGTGTCACCCCCTTTTCTCTCCCCACAGAGCTCCTGAGCCGGCGGTGGCTGCAGTTCCCCCCCGGGGCCTCGGGCCCAGCCTGGACCCCCCCCCAACCCTGCGAGGATTTTGGGGGGGTCGTGTGTCCCCCCCTCCTCTGCTGTCACTCTGCCTCTGCCCGGCTGCTCCCAGTTATCCCAGTAAAGCTTCCCAGTTCTCCCCAGTCCTGGTTACTGGGGGATACTGGGGGAGGAGCTTGGGGGAATCCCAAGGGGTGGAGCCGAGTTTGGGGGGGACAGAATCTGGCCCCAGGATAGATGGGGAATTGGGACCCCCCCATATTCCCTCAATGTCAACCTGCTCTGGAGGGGCTTTGGGAGGGCACCTGCCCCTCAATAAAGCACCCAGCTCACCCCAAAACCTCCACATAGCCCCCCCAAAAACTCAAACCCACTCAAGCCCACCCAGGACCCCACCCAACCCCTTTTCTGAGGGGACTTCTCTGGGCACTGGTGGTGCTGGGAGCCCCCCTGCTGTGGGCGAGGAGCTCTCGGGTGAACAGGGGGTGAGAACGGGGAGGTCACTGGGAAAAGCGGGGGTCAGAGGGGATAAAGGGGTGGTGGGACCCCAAACTGAGCATGAGAGGGCTGGGGACTGGAGAGATGATACAGAATTGGTGAGAGAGGGGGAAAAAAAGTAGGGTTTAGGACCTCTAAACTGATCGGGGGGGGGGGGCGGGGGAGGGGGGGACCATGAAAAGGGGGAAGGAACAGGGAGAAGGGGGGAAAAGGGGGGGGGGGGTCTGGTGGGTCTGACAGTCCCATGGGGGTCTTTGGGCAAAGGGGGGCTGGCAAAGGGGGCTAGTCCCCCTGACCTCTCAACTTCCTGTGGGGTACTGGGGGCTGCTGGATCCAATCTCAGCCTTGCTTTATGTCAACAGTTTCAGTTTACAGGAATTACAGAGCTGTGACTGAACAACTTTTGTTTCCCAAGTTTTAATGATGAAAATCAGATTTATTGATAGAAATTAATTATTTAGGGTTCCAAATGATGAGACAAAAGATCTTCATCAGAATTATTTACTGCAAAATATACATACTGAAACTACCAGAAGTACGGGATAAGATAGGACAGCGCTCTACACTAAAGCAATTGTTGAAGCAATTCTACTCAAGTTAGTACAAAAGCAATAATTCTTAACTAGAGATGGATGGAACTCCCCCAGACCAACGCTCGGGGGGAGATCTCTGCTCCCAGTCTCAAGGAGTGACCTTGGGGGGCCCCCAGCCAAGGCAGCAATCTGCACACACACCCCCCCAAGAAGGGTTCTGTTGGAAGAACCTGCCCCTGGGAAAGGGGACTGGTCATTTCTGGTCAAAAGGGATGGAGTGACAGTCAATGGACTCCAGGGGTTGTCTCACTATCAGGGGGTTCATTCGGGGTGAAAGCAGTGGCCAAAGCTCTTCCTGTAGTCAGGGTTTCCTTTACCGGTGGGTCTGTTGGTGTTGGGTCAAGCCAAACTTATTGGTGAAGCTTTTCCCACACTCCTCACACTTGTAGGGCCTCTCACCAGTGTGGATGCGCCGGTGGGTGATGAGGTTGGAGTTCTGGTTGAAGCTCTTCCCGCAGTCGGTGCAGTGAAAGGGCCTCTCATCCGTGTGAGTCTGCTGGTGCTGGATGAGATGTGAGCTGCGTGTAAACCCCTTCCCACACTCCCCACACTTGTAGGGCCTCTCCCCGGTGTGGATGCGCCGGTGGGTGACAAGGGTGGAGTTCCGGTTGAAGCCCTTCCCACAGTCGGTGCAGTGGAAGGCCCACTCCCCTGTGTGTGTCGGCTTGTGCTTCAAGAGATCTGAGCTGGTCTGAAACCCCTTCCCACATTCCAAGCACTTGTAGGGCCGTTCCCCGGTGTGGATGAGTTGGTGGGACCCTAGGCTGGAGCTGACCCTGAAGTTTTTCCCACACTCCACACACCTGTAGGGTTGTTCCCCGGTGTGAATGCGACGGTGCACGTGGAGGCCAGAGCTGTCAATGAAGCTCTTCCCACACTCCCCACACGTGTAGGGCCGTTCCCCTGTGTGGATGTGCCGGTGTTTGACCAGGTGGGTGCTCTGGTTGAAGCTCTTCCCACATTCCCCACACGTGTAGGGCCGTTCCCCAGTGTGGATGTGCCGGTGTCGGATCAGGTGGGTGCTCAGCCTGAAGCTCTTCCCACATTCCAAGCACCTGAAAGGTTTCTCCCTGCTGGGAAGCTGCTTAGGGACCACCAGGTCAGAGCTCCCCCTCAAGCTCTGGCCGCCTTCCCAGCACAACCTGGGTCTTTCCTCCTCAGAGCACCCTGGGATGGCTTTGGAGCCCCTCCTGCGGGGGGATCTCCGGCCCTTTTCCTCCCCGCTGCCTTCCTGCGCCGGGGAGCCCTTCAAAACGGCCTCTCCCACCAGGGTCTCACGGGGGGATTTGTCCTCCGGGCTCTCCGTCCTCAGCTTGGGGCCTGGGGCAGGAAGCAAGAAGGACAGGGAGGGGATTTGCCTCCGGCCCACAGGGAAGGCCAAGGACATCCCCCCAACTCCGGCCCCGGCAGGACGGCGGCGGCAGCGGGGTTGTCCTGCAGCCGGGGCCATGCTCGGCTGACAGAGCCAGCACAACACCCGCCCAAAGGGCCACTGACTTCCTCCTCACCTGCCTGGGGAGCCCAAGGCATCTTCCTCTTCCTCGCAGCCTCCTCCTCCATCTGCCCAAGCTTTGGGAAGGACATATCCTGATGGGAGGAAAACAAGGGCTGAGTGTGTTGGCTTGGGGGTTCCTCCTGCCTGAGTCCATCTCTAGAACTTACTGGGCATCCTGTGACCAAAAAAACCTCCAAAACACCAAGATTCAGCCCAGAAAAACCCAAACCACCCAGATTCAGGAAAAAAACCTCTAAGAAATAGTGTTACAAACCTCCTCACAAACTGCAAAAATTTAAAATTCAGCCAAAAAATACTCCAAAACATGAAAACTTAGCCCAAAGAAAGGTGTTTAATTGGGAGGATGATGGAAGTGAGGTCATTTCATGAGCACTTGATTGAGTTGCTATATTCTAATCAAAAGTTGTATTAATGTAGTGTCACTTAAAACTCTCCAGGGCTGTTACTCGAGGTTCTCTGGCCCCCTGCCAGTCCAGGGCTGTTTCTCCAAACCACCAAACCACGTGTGCCAAACACCCTGGTTGATCAGTGCCGGTTTGGGGAGCGGGCACTCGGTGAGGGGATGAGAAAACTGCACCCTGGGCTGGGCTGAAAGAGGCTTCAGCACCACTTCTGATGGCCCAGGGGCAGCATCTGGCTTCTCCCAAACAGAGAGATGTCACTTGTTCCTCTGCAGGGAGCCAAGGGCAGGAGGGTGACTCCTGCTGCATGGATGGAATTGCAGAGGATGGCTTGGGTATCCAGCATGGATCAGCACTCAGGGATACAAACTGCCCTTAGGCTCAGGATGCAGCTGCCAGCACAGATTTCCCTGCAAAGTCTGCAGGGAGTCAAGCTCTGCAGAGGAGATTGTGCCCCATGGATGGGATTGCAGAGGCTCCCTCAGGTCCCCTGCAAGAATCAGCAACCAGGAATAGACACAAAAGGCCCCCACAAATATTTCGGGGGAGTGTCCTGTACGGAGGGGACAGTGTCACCCCACCAGGGCAGGGCTGGCAAGTGGGAGGCTGCTCCAGGGCTCTGCAAGAGGCCTCATGCTCTGCTCAGCCCCAGCACTGCCTGGTACCAACACCCCCGGCTGCCCCCGGCCCTGGGCAGCTCTGCTGCCACAGGCTGTGCCCTCACCGGGGCCCTGCAATGGCCCTGCCTGTCCCTCACCCGTGACCCTGCCCGTGGCCCTGTCCCTTGGCTCTCTCTCTGCCAGCTCAGTGTGGGGCACACGGGATGGGGGTCCCTCCCAAGCCCCCCGGGCAGCTGGCGTTGGCTGGGGGGATGTGAGGGCTGGGCCTGCTCAGCACAGCCCCGGCCTCGTGCCCAGCGCCTCTTTCCTGACCCACACAAGACCTTCCCGGCCCCCCCAGGGCTCCCCTGCTGCTGCCTCTGCTCCTGGCCCTGCCTTTGCTGCTCCCTTGGCTGGGGCAGCGGCTGCAGGGGGGGGATGGCAGCAGCTTCAGCTCCACGGCACTTCCTGGGGGGAGCTCAGCCCGGGGGGGACGGGCAGGGACCTGATGGGGATGGACAGGGGCCCAGCAGGGACAGCCAGGGCCTGCAGGGGAAGGCACAGGGACAACCTGGCCCACCACACTGACACCGCTGTCTCTGCTCCTCCTTGCAGGCTCCGTGGCCAGGCACAGTTTGTGTTCCTGGGTGCCACCATCTCAGCACTTGCAGCCGCTCAAATCAGCGCCCGCAGCTCTGCAGCAAAGCCCCAGCTCACCTGGCACACAGGGGATGGACACAGCACCTTCTCAGGGATGGGCACTCACAGCTCTGTCTCTTCCCCACCACGGGGCTCTCCTTCCTCAGCAGCACCTCTGCCTTGCACTTATTCTCAGCCTCACCTCAGGGACAGCTCTGGCCTCACCTCTGGGCCACTTCTCAGCCTCACCTCAGGGCCTGGGCTCAAGGACAGGAACCTGCAGGGAGGGGACATCATGTGCAAGCTGAGGGCTGCCTGCTTGCACTGGCCTCTGGGCTTCCTTCTCCTTCTACAACCAGCCCAGAACTCAGCCTGCTTTTCTAACACCACACATTTACAGACTAACCTTGGAGATAGATATGGACAGACATCTCTGTCACCCTGGGGATAGAGCCTCAAGCATGTGCTGCCATAGGAATGGCAATCAGAGAATCACAGAATCAGCCACATTGGAAAAGACCTCTGAGATCATAAAGTCCAACCCTGGATCCAACCCTGCCGTGCTTCCCAGACCATGGCACTGATGCCACATCCACTCTCACCTTCAACACCTCCAGGGACGCTGACTCCACCCCCTCCCTGCCCAGCCCATTCCAATCCCTGGTTCCTCTCTCCACAAAAAATTGCTTCCCAATATCCAACCTAAACCTCCCCTGGCACAGCTCAAGACCCAGCCCTCTTGTCCTACTGCTGCTTCCTGGCACAACAGCCCCACCCCCACCTGGCTACAACCTCCTGGCAGGGACTTGCAGAGAGTCAGGAGGTCTCCCCTGAGCCTCCTCTTCTCCAGCCTCAACACCCCCAGCTCCCTCAGCCTCTCCTCACACCACCTGTGCTCCAAAGCCCTCCTGCCTTCCAGCACATCAACACACCCCCAGCTTGGTGTCACCTGCACATTTGATGATGAAATGCCTGGTTCTGCAAGAGCTGGAAACACTCAAGGGGCAGTGGGACCAAGTCAGGGGCCTGGGGGGCTTTGGGGTCTGGGAGGGTCCTGGGGGAGCTGGGGAGGGCTTTGAGGATTGGGGGATACAAACCAGTACAAACCAGTACAGACCAGGACAGACCAGTACCTCCTCACTGCTCTCTGGATCTCTCCTGGAGCTGGGCCATGTTGTCCTGGGACACCTGAGCTCCCCCAATGCCCTCCCAGTACAGCCCAGTGCCCCCAGTACAGCCCACTGTGTTCCTGTCCCAGGGTGCCGGGTGATCCCTCTTTGGGGGGGTTGGAAGGGATTTGAGGGGGGGGGTAGGTGAGATTTGGGGCGATCTGGGGAGTTTGGGTGGGGATCTGGGGATTTTGGGGGGGCTTAGGGTTCATTTAGGGAAGTTAAAAGAGGTCTTAGGGGCATTGGGGCATCAAATGGATCTGTGGGGGGAGGGGATTAAAGGGAAAATGGAGGTTAGGAGATATTTGGGGGGGGCTGAGTCCTGAGACCCCCCCGGTGTCCTCAAGATCCTTTTGGTGTCCCCAGTTCCCCCCTTGACACCCCGAGACCCCCCTGGTGTCTCCAATGTCCCCAGGGCCTCTACATGGCTCCAATTTCCCCCTTGGCACCCCCAATTCCACTGTCCACAAACCCCACCCCACTGTCCCCAAACCCCATCCCTGATGTCCCCAACCCTCCATCTCACCCCAGGAGCCCCCCTGGACCCTCTGACAACAAAAAACGACCCCACCCCACTCACAGAAAGGCCAAGGGCATCTGGGGACACATTGGGGCTTTGTGGGGCACTGGGTGATTACTGGGAGATACTGGGACACACTGGGGGGAACCAGGGGGCACTGGGAAGGACTGGGGGGTTACTGAGGGATGCTGGGAGGGTACCGAGAGGGACTGGAGGTGAACTGGGGCACACTGGGGGGCACTGGCAGAGAACTGGGGAGTTACTGGGGGATTACCAGGACACACAGGGAGACACTGGGAGGTTACTGGGCCATACTGGGGGTTACTGGGTGTTCACTGCAGGATCACTGGGCCATAGGGGGGCAGTGGGAGGTCACTGGGACACACTGGGTGGTCACTGAGGGGGTTACTGGGCCATACTGAGGGTAACAGGGAGGTCATTGGGATATACTGGGGGCACTGGGATCCCCTTACCCAGATGTGGTACATCTCCCCGCCTATTTTGGGGGGTATCCCTAGGACTCCTCTCCTGGGAGCTGGGGGACCCCC
>NW_020885470.1:0-6305 GCF_003945725.1 Corapipo altera
GATGTCAGTAATGTGCAGAGAGAAAAGAAAGAGACATTCTCTAGACTAGATTCACCCACCATTACTCACACCTTTACTCCGTGATGTGCCTGAGTGAAATCAGCCAGACCAACATCACTGAAGACAACTTTTACAAATCTAAACCAACAACTTCCTGTACAATCAAATAAAACAGTCAAGAGTATCAATAGAATTAATTGAGCTAATATATTTAGCACATGAACAGTTGATAAAGAGGCTGTTCAACACAGTACTGTAAATCAGATACCTGTACAAAATATTAACTATAGTTTGCCAGTCTGGGAAACAAATTACTTTCTGTTCAGCATCCCAATGATAGTAAGCATTACCTTTGAAATTAAACGATGTTTAAGTTAAATCTGAAATGCGCAACGCTTGGAGCAAAATATGCCACACATGGTTTGAAATAAATTCTAAGCAGCTAAAGAAATTTAAAACATACACGTTCATAGGTATACAGATATATTATATATTGGTCTATAATAACATATACACACACATGTATTTTAACGTTTAGCTTTAATAGCAAAAAGTACAGTAGAATTCCACTGATAGCAAGATTTGAATCTAGATTATCCACAGAAAATTGGTGCGCTTTTTCTGAAAATCAATACAAGCTCAAAACAAAATGTGATACCAAATAATTCTCTGCCATGACCTAAAACTGATAATCAGTTTGAATACTTAAATAACTGAATTAAACCCTATAGTAATCAAATAGATAGTTGATAATGAAATATCTCCCTCGCAAAATGTTACTGAGTAAAATTCTGTATGAATCCCAACTGTATGAGTGTACAACATTTAGGGTAAGGCCTTTCAGTTCTGACTGATCTCATATATACTACTGGAGTACAAATAATAAATAATAGCATATATACTGTAAACTCTCTAAAATCAGTGATAATACCAAGCATTTTCCTTCTTTGAAAAATTGTACAAACATAAAACCATTCCTCACAACACCCTCGTGAGGTAGGTACAAAAGTGTTACCCCATCTTACTGATAGGGTAACTCATCCCGATACTACAAGGTGCTGGCTGAAGCTGCAAGGGGAGTTCAGTCCCTGATTCCCAGAGGCCCCAGAAGTATCTCATTCTCAGGCAAAATCTGAGTCTATTTAGTGACTTGCCCACATCTTCAAACTGTGCCATTGGCACAGCCAAACGCTGTTGGCTTTTGTATTTGTCACTTTGTCAATTGAGATTGAGACGTTCTCCCTTTGAAAAAATAAAATACTATACACTGGTGTTGCAACATGCATAAACATGTATTTTTCTTTTCATAAATCTGCTGATACCTTTAATATCTGCAAAGGGAAGGCATTTCCCTGTGAGTGCCAACCTTGTGTAGCAGAGCCATAGTGAGAGTCTCCCATTCTTCTTTTATACGTAAAAATTACAGCTTCTTTTACTCATTTATGTGAATACACTGATTACTCATATGATGACATCAAATTGTATATTAAGGGACACAGCTATATTTTTTTTTAGATTCAGCTTTCAGGATCTCCTTTAAAACTGGGATAATCCTGTGGAATGTACTAAAACATATATTTTATGTATATTTTGCCTCTTTTTAAAAATAAAGTCCAGAATGTTTTTGCTTAGACATACTTTCAAATAGACTATACAGCTAGCCATTGTTTTGATAATAAGTGAAGTAAAGCAAGACATCTGAACCTGGAAGCAGTCCCTCTTGCACCAGAATAAACCTAGAGTATCTCCACTGAAGCCCATGGAGCCTCAGTGGTGTAAAAGCAGGCACAGTGAAGTCAGGATCAGTACTTCCATCCTCCTGTCCATCTGCAGCTGCCCTAGACCAGCAACACCAACAAACTTCATGCCTTCACCTGGAGGATGGAGTGTGAATGGCAGGTTTATCAGCAAATCCTGTGAGCTATGCACATACCTGAACACATCACTGAAGACTTCAGCATTCATCATGCCAGTGTCACACAGAGACGTAAAAACCAGGCAGCTCTTCTGACCTCTGCAGAATTAGAGAAAAAGGAAAAAATAAACCACAGTATCTTCCAAATGACAGAGTACATGCAGAGAAGTAAATCAAAGACAACACAAATACACTACAAATGCAGCTTTTGAAAAACAAAGTATTTGCCAAGAGAGAAAGGACAAAACAGGTAAAGGGACAGAAAATATACTGAGGACTAATATACACAAAACAGAAAAAAAATGGATACAAATTTAGTTTTGTCAATCATTTGTCATAAATGCTCTCTCTTTTTAATAACTCATGGGAAAAATTTAATTGAAGAGTTTGAAAGCCTTGCTGGAATTTTCATGTAGTAAAATAACCCTCCCCTCAAAAAATCATAACCAGCAATTTTTCTAAACATACAGAATTCCTACATGGTTCTATTTTTAAACATCTGTAATTACACAGACTTTGACCATTTTTACCTGTGTAGCACATTTTATTACTTCATGTGTTCCTATAATAAAAAAAATAACCCATACATATTTAAAAATAAGACCATTCTGCTTTCATCCTTTTTTTTTGGGGGAGGAAGGAGGCGAAAGCAGGTAATTTTCCTCTTGTGTTTTGAACAGAACCGTAACTATCAGCGCTCCTTTGCTTTCCTCCTCTTTTGCATATCATGTTTTCTCTCAGCAAGGCTCAGGGACGTAGATGGAGGAAGAAAAGCACAAACCTATCACTGTTGTTGAGTCACCTGAGGGAACTCATACCTTCTTTGGGTTCGTCTTATAAAACACAGTATCTTCATAACAAGGCCACTGAAAGATGATTAATACAGATTTTTTCTCTTTTATTTATCTTTTGTCCGTTTTAAATGCAACAGGCATTCAACATCGGAATATAACAGCTTGAAGGGTACTTGAACATACAACTTTTTTTTGCAGGAGATACTTAATCACACGCCTAACCTTAAGAATGTAAATACTTTCATTGAAATCAATGTGAAAAAATAATTTGGTTAAAGTTAGACATGCTTTGAGAAATTAGGGTCTTGAAAAAAAAGATGAAACAAAATCATAGGTTTAAATAAATGTATAGGTTATGTCATTTGGAATGAACAGATGCGAGTTGTCAATTTTTTTCCTTTTTGTTTTATTTTAGAATTTGAACTGCTCCTGATAAATTTGTTCCCAGATTTTATTGTGCAGTATATTGTGAATATTAGGCAGATGTTTAAACAACCTGAAAAGGAGGCTTTTTCAGTAGAGAATACATGATAAGTGTTCAGAAAGCAGTTAATTTGAAAGAGCAGTCCTTCCAAAGTCTGTTTTCCCCACTCCAAAATATTTTTTTTGTTTTGTTTTGGTGGTTTTGGTTTTTTTTGTTCTACTGTCTTGCGATAAATACTCTAACGATTTATTTTCATGGGAAAAGAGGTTTTAATAATTCTATCCCTTTGCACTGTTAATATAAATTAGAAAAACATTTGAATGTAAGGTGTCCACCTTATTCTGCGTTTCAGATGTGATGATCAGAAGTCATTGACACCAATCTACCACAAGTGACCTTAGTCTCATATCTTGCTCTGTTATTAGAATAATCAAGGAACGCAATTCAGAAATAATATTACATCCTGCATTTTATTCAATTCCATATGACAAAAAATAGTAACCTAGACTAAGACATCCATTTCAATCAGTAGATGTGTCAAGCCAACAAGATTTAATAATAAAAAATATTGGATCTAGATAACAATTCCCAGCTGTTTCAGGGAGGCTCCTAGCCCTACATGGTATCACAGTATAAAAATAGTGTCTCTCTTCACCATGCAGAGAGGAATGGCCTAACCCTGAATACAAAATGGGGTCAGTCTTACTGTACCATCATCAACCATCTTATTTACAACACTTTACAGATTTTTTCTTTTTTTCCTTTTTTGTTTTTTCTTCTCTTTTTTTTTTTCTTTCCTTTTTTTTTTTTTTAAGTTATACACATCCTTTAGGGAACAGAGATAACACTAGATGGTACCAAATACTAACAAAAAAAAAAAGTCACACCAAAAATTACACAGATAAATAAAAACATTCAATTGCTGAAATCCAGCAACATTAAGCCACCTCAGTTTGTTGGTTTTTTTGTTTGTTTTTTTTTTTTATGCTTGGAAACACCTCTAACCACCCACACACTGTGGCAAAAAATGATGTTATATTGTAGAGGTGTTACAGACACAAAATTTTTCTTATATAGAGAGATACATATATCTATATATCTCTACCTCATCATTGTAGAAAATGGAGCTGTAGAGTTCATTGTTCATTTCCAATAGAAACAAACAGCTAAGTCTTTGAACCTCTTTTCACTCCATTACGTGATGGCAGAAATAGTCCATCCTCTTACAGTAATGGTTTCTGTTGTATAAGAAAGATTGTCCTATTTTTCAGTATCAACTGAGAAGACCTCACTGTCTGATTCGTTCTTCAGGGGCATAAAACTCCTTGCGCTGTTACCCAGCTACCCATAATGTCCCTCAAGCAATTCTGCTGGACGGAAGTTCATAGTGTCAGCTCCACCATGCTTGTAATGCACAAAAATGAGGTAGTACACAAAACATTTACTGTTCAAGTTTTGATTAAGCCCCAGTCTCCTCAGCATCCCCAGCCTAACTTATGAGTGGAACCATTCCCTTTCTTTACTTGGTGTCATTTCAACAATGCAATCAACATAAAATTATATTTGATTAATCAGAGTACATTGTGCTTTGGAGAAACCTGAAAAGATAATCAGACAGAGTTGGAAATAAATACAGAACATTTGTATGTTACTACTGCTCATGCTGCCTGAAAGTTCTTATTTTGTTCTAATATTGTCAGGCCGTTGGTATCTTTCTCGTGGTTACGTGTGAAAGAGACAGAAGAGATTACAGTAAAATTAAACCTACACAATGTTCTCCTTCCTCTATCCTAGACTTGTATTAATATCACACTCCTAAGATAACTGGATCAGAATTCTGTCGGAGGCGGTCACGCTTTTAAGTGGGCTTCTTAGAAAAGTTAAAAGAATCATTTCCTTTTAAGAAATGGCAGACTCCATATTTCCTAAGGATCTGACAGTTCTCTACAACTTTTCTGCTTAATTAATAGAGAGATCTCATTGTTTGACCTTACAAAACAAGAAACTGCAACAGTGTCCTCCTCCTTATTCCTTACGTCAAAGTATTATTTATAAAACAGTTTACATTTCTGTTCAGTTTCAAATTCTAGACAAACCTCCCTAGTACAAAATACTAAAAGTGCAATAGTATAACTTAAGAGTTTGCAACCACATTATACAAACATTACCTTTTTATTGTACAGCTTTTATAACACGAAGTATTTACTCACAACTGTTTATAATGTTGTGAATAATTTATGGTGCTAAGGTTTGTCTGTAACTTGTTTTCCAATCATTGAGCTAAAATCCACACTACATTTTTCTTCATTTAATAGAACAACTGTCCACATAGCAGCTACAAATATTTAAATAAAAAAAAGGTTTGTTACTGACAGGTACTTGCACATGAAAAGCATGCTATTTTTCCCAATAAAACTTCACAATTTTGCCTGCATTGAAATAAACCACTTATTCATAGTAAAACAGAACTTGCTTAAAAAAAAAATAAATCACATAACCAGATGTATTTTGCAGTACAAAAGCTTCATTTAAGTTTGGGGCTAGTATATTGTCTGTTACCCGCATAATCTTAACATTATAAATACTACAGACAAGGATACTGTCATAATACACAGCATTGGGGTACTAAATCACTTATTTAAGATTAAGATTCCTAAAAACATAGTCCAAGTTTCTACCTAATTTGAACAAAACCAGCAAATAAGTGTGACAGAATGCTGTAATGAAGCCCCCCTTTCTCAGGTAATAGTAAGTTTTGTAAGAGGCAAAGTGGATATGGACCAGCCTTTTTCTGTTTCTAATGAAGTTATCCCGTAACTGGTTTGTTTGTTTTCTGTTAAATTAAAAGGTTTCAAAGTTCTCAGTAACAGTCAAACTCACTGCTGAAAGAAGTACCATGCAGATCTTGCAAGACAACTTTTCAGCAGCCATAGAGTTATGTATTTCTGCTATGGGTAAAACTTTAAAGGGAACCTATGCATTTAGGTCAGGAAACTAATGCTTAACTTCAAAAGCTGTACATGGAACAGGACAAGTGTTGTGTAGAGTAGTGGTCCAACAGTTACTCAGAATGAATGCTTTTAATTTATGCCAATCTCTTTATTATCCTCAATAAATCTGGTGAATGGACGACTGGCTCCCGTTTCAGAACTTGCTTTGTCCAGACTGACAA
>NW_020885470.1:6315-10651 GCF_003945725.1 Corapipo altera
AAGTATCACAGAAGATAACATGATTCACCACAGAAAAGGAGCATACTGGCCACAGGTATCTTAAAACATATGTTGAAGAACCCAAAGCCTCCAAAAATCAGTTAAGTGAAAAATTTGCAGGCTTCCAAAACACGCTTTCAGTCCGTAATTCAGCTCTGCAAAGTGAAAGCATGCAGAGTACAGACCAGCGAGGCATCCAACACCCAACACGCCTGCCTCACTCCAGAGTCTTTTTGGACTGAGACAACTATAACAAATCCTTATTTACATTACAGATTTACATTCTAAAAGTCAGGGGGCCTGACCCTCGGTCTTTATTCAGTATCTACCAAGTTCCCTGGTTGCTAGTACTGACCTTAGGAGAGACTATGTCTCTCCTAAGACTTTCACTGGGAAGATTTTCCAGTGTTTATTTCCAAACCTTGGCAGTCTGGGTAAGAGTTGCCTGCAGTTGCTTTTGTTCTTGCCTATTAGTAGTAGTAGTACAACAACTACTTTTAATACAGCTACTAAGGCATGGTGCAAAAGGATTGATTCCTAAAAGAAGATTCAAACTGTGCAGCTCCTCTTCCAGCGTTTTATCTATATATCGCTATTCTTTTGTTTAAGGAGAGTTTTCTCTAAACAAACCTTGCACAAAAGGTTTAAGTAATTAGTGATGGATTCAGGCAATACAGCCATTCAAATATGGCTGTCCTCCGATCTAGAACGAGCTAATCAAACACCAGCAAACTAATTGTTTCAGACACTGTACAGTAATCACCAAGACCAAATGTGAACATTTACAACCCAAACAGATATTATTTTCTGCACTGGAAGACAGGGTCATGATCTCTGTACATCGAAGCTAATATGTATTATGTGTAAGCTTTCCAAAGAAACTTTAAGTACTGGTGCCCACTGCCAGGAGGTATTGATAAGGACCTGCTCAGCACGTCAAGATAATAAGCAGGCTACTGTACCAATTTGCAAACTCAAAGAAACGGCCATTTGCATTTGAAATACAACTTGTGGAAAAGTAGACATGTAATACAGCTGCATAGGTATTTCTGGGATAACCACCGCTCAGCTCTGCTCTCAATGAAATGAATGCCTGGGTTTGTGCTGTCTCACAGCACAAAGTTCGCACCTGTACTAAGTGGGGACCTACAGCTCTGGTTTGTATTTCTTCCCTCAACTCCCATGCCTTGAAAAGAGCAAGAACACTTTTCAGATGACCAACGCAAGTTCATTCACCTCATCATCTATCTGCCTTGAAATATTCAAGGACTGCTTTTGAAAAATATTTTAGAGAATAATGCTAGGAGAGTCACTAGGATTTTTTTTTTCCACCCAAGTCAACCTGAAACTAGACATACAAAGAATCTCACCAGAGTATTTTCCATTTAGGATAAATTCTTTTGACATTTCTTAAAAAATCAAACAGATCTCTCTCAAAGCTTCACTTTCTTGGACAGGTATGCAAGCAGGTGACACAGATGGCACTGAAGTAAATGCCGCTTTGGCACAGATGATGGTACATTTATTTCCTGCACAGCACACTGAGGCTACAAAGATGCTTCACAGAATGACAGACTGTGGTCTCAATCCAGTAAATCCTACTCAAATGAGTGGCCTTTATTCACATTAGAAACACCTCTGAAATCATCAGGATTGAACTATGAACTAGTCATGCAAGCAAGCACTTGTGGGGGGAAACAAGGAAGACTGAAAATTGCAACTGATAAATATTTTTTATTCTATCTGTCTGTATAGGACAAATGGACATTGCCCCCGTATTACACAAATGGGGTTTCTAACATCCCTTTCAGTAGTACTTACTAATATGAAAGCACTAAGGTACTGTGCTTATTGTTGCTTTTGAAGTGTAAGTCCTCACTGAATTCAACAAAAAGCATTCTACATGGAAGGATATTTTTGCTGTTTTCTTAAAATTCATTCACTTTATGAATGACAGAAATCAATACCAAAATTTAATCATTACTCCAGAATACTAAAAATGTTAAATGCTAAAATATTAAGCTAAAATTAATTTTTTTGGTTTTTTAATTACACAATATAGCTATTGTGGGAAAACACAGCATTTTTCCATAGTTCTTTATGCTTTATAGCTTGCTTTCATTTTTTGATAGATTACAAAGTGATTGAATCCATTAGGTAGTGAAGAATTTCATCTTTTTTCTTCTATTTTTTACTGAAGAGAAACAATATTTTTTATTATTACAGGGAGGATGTGATGCAGTAAAAATATTCAAGGACTTTGGGGGAATTAATCGTAGACTTGCTTAATCTTATAGACGTGGGTCGAATTTTGCAGTTCTTAGTTCCACAAAAGGTGTTGAACGGGAGTTCTGCGCAGCAGTCAGGATCTCAGCCACTAATAACCCCTCAGTTATTTTCTTTTTCTCATTAGCAGTCTAACAGCTAACAGACTGATCTGAAGCTGCTATGGGATGCAAGATGAATCCCAGCATATAAAGCTCACCCCATGAAAACAGGTGAAAAACCGCAGGCAGCATCTCTCGAACGGTCCCCGGGGCGAGCTCCTAAGCAGGTACCAGCCCCCAGAGCCGCGGTGGCTCCAGCAGCGCTGTCACTTTGCATCACTGAGGTCTGGCCCTAAAACGAGCCCACAGAAATTCAAACGAAGGGATTTCGAGAAAGTCACTTTGGGGTGGTGATACCTGAAGCCACTCGGGTGTTCTGCTGACTCAGCGAGAGGGGTACAAGGGGCTGACGCCGGGAGGCTTTGCTCAGTCCCCCTCACTGAGCGTACCCACCAAACACTTTCCAGGCTGGAGCAAGGAGGATGACCTTGGTCTGCTTCCTCAGTGCCCAAGGCAAAGGGAGAGGGGGGAAAGGGTGCCCTGGGTCCCTCAGTTTCCATCAGGAAATGTGCAGAGTTGAGAAAAAATGGCCGGTTTCGACTACACACACACAGGATTTGTAAACCTGGTTTTACTAGTTCTGAATTTTTATTGCAGGTAGATATCTTTTTCCTCTGTGTGAGAGGAAAGCCTCTTGCATGATGTGCAAGATAAAATAGAATGAATGTTGATATCTACTTTTCTACTGATTCAAAAATGTTGATATCTACTTTTCTGAAACAGATTTAAACTAAACATCACGTGCTAGTCAGGTTAATAGTGAAAACATAGACGGCTTATTAAATGCCCACTTTTTTAGGACTAACTGTTTCCAGTCTGGAAAAAACCCTAACCAACCACTGTGTCTCACCTTTGCTCTAGAATCTTTTCATTTTGTCCCATCATAACTCAGTTCTAGTTCCACACATGTAAAGAGCCTTTCCTGAAAAGAGCCTTTTCAATAATATTAAATAAGGACTATTACAATAAAATTATCTCACACTATTTGGTGCTTTGGCATTCCGTTACTCTGTATTATGGAATCTTCAAATTACGTACGACTCATAAGACACTTTGGTAAAATCGACCACAAGGATCAACATTTCCTAAAGCTTGCACCTGGATTAAATGCTGATACCTTCCTGAAGCATTGAAACAAAACTGCCTTGTAAAGGAATCCAACAAACGTGTGAGTAAAATATTTTCTGAAGCTTCCTTTTAGACTATACACAATAATACAAATGAAAGCATGGAAACGTGTTGTATGAATTACTACTGTTTGTGCATTCAGAGCTGCGTAATTGAGAGCTAATTAATATTTCTTCCAGAAAGATAAAAAAAACCACTGAGAAGCAGTGTACAAACTGTGAAGAAGTTTCAGGGAAAACTGCATTTGTTAGCATCAGCTAAAGCTAAAATATCTGCTAACTACGAAGACAGATGTATAAAATGCTCTCACATGCAAATCCAATAATAATTTCAAAGTGCAGTTCACAACATTCTTGTCTATTTAAACAAGCACTATTATAAATAAAACTCTGAGCCTATCGCACTGATACAGGACAAGTATTTACCACTGCTATCATCAGAATATTTTTCCCCAAGCACAGATTCAATAAAGGAAGAAACTATACTGAAAAAAACTCCATCATTTTTTTTGTTTTAAAAATCATATTAATTTGGAAGCAGTTGCCTTGTAGCAACGAATTGATCCTGGAGAAGAACACTTTTTCCTTAGCTCTATCATCTCTTACAACTGACGAAGCTTTTAAAGAAAGTTTTCTTAAATTGTTAGAACACATTTATTTTCTTGCAAATTAATTCTTTTTAACTCTTTATGATAGCTTTGAATCCCATAAAGAAAGATGAATTATCACATACTGAGCCCAAGTTGTGAAACAGGAGGAGACAAATAGAGACCCCTACTGTGTTTAACAATCTAGAAGAAATTCCAGACTCAAAAGAAAAAT
>NW_020885470.1:10661-14092 GCF_003945725.1 Corapipo altera
TCAGGACTGCTTGAAAGAGCAAACCTGGAGTGATTCAATGCCAGTTGTGCAGCTCAGTCATTTTGGCCTTTCCCTGTTCCATGTACTGCAGTATTGCACAGGACAGCAAAGCACATAATGATCGAAACAAATCCATGAGCTTTCATTATTTCCAGATCTTGGGACATTACAACATCAACAAATTCCTAAATGAAAACTATCAAATGGCACCAGGAGAAGGGATCTCCTGAAACACTGAGTGACAAGTCGGTTTTGATTAACTGAAACAAAAATACGGCAGCACCTGCAGGGTTAATTAAGCAACTCAAGATGCCAGGCTTCACAAAAGGAAACCTTTTTCCTTCTTAAAGGACTGTAAACACTTGTGCTGAACTAGATGGGCATTTGATAAGCTGTACAGCATGTAGCAAACTCCGAGGGATCTCTAGTTAACACTCAAATTCAGTGTTAACACTTAACAGAACAGTGGTAAGCCGTGCTGCCAAGGTCAACTGCACAGATGTACTAATTGTATTATGAGCTTGACATCTAGTGGCCACCCCTGGCAGGGCAAAGCAGGCAAAGGTTAAATCAGCAAGCCTTGTCAAAGCACTTCTAACTACCCACCCTCAGGGAGAGAGGAGGCCTGGGGAAGCTTTCTGGTGCTCCGCGATCCCATCTTCTCCCCGGTAATCCCAGGCTGAGCTCCCGCAGCACCCCCGCGGCGCGGCGCGACCCACCCGCGCAGCGCCCACCTGCGCCCCCCGAACCCAGCCCGGCCCGCAGCCCGGCGGCCACCGCAGGAGGTCAACAGCCTGCCCGAGTACTTCGGTGCGCCTCGCTCTCTGGCTCAAAAGTTTGGAAATTTTGTTGGTGTTTCTTTTGCAAACAGCGATAGAGTTCAGATTTTTTTCGGGGGGGGAGGGTGTGGAATGGCGAAACTGGGGGGGGAACACGCCATACACACCAGTATTAGACAGTGGCAATAAGAATTTCAGAAGGGCTTTTTGTAAAGATTTATCTTATCCCACAATAATAAAAAAGTCCCCTCTCTTTAGTCCTCTATCCTTTCACTTTTCAACTTAAAAGAAATGGATTTTTTAAATGTGTTGCTTTACGGTTTTCTATCACCCTTATAAACAATTATTTTTCTGGTTTTCACGATTTTGAAGGGTTTTTCCTTGGTAAGAAGAAATGTACTCTAGGTCTAACAGCATTACAACTGAACCAGTTCCTAAAAGTACATTTTGGCCTAAATCCCCTTTTTTGTATTAATGGAAAACATTTAGTTAGGAAGACACCACTACATTAAGTGGGAAAGTTTCAGAGTGTAAAGGAAACAGTATTTACATTGATATGTACAATTCAATACAAATTTACTGCTGGAACTAGATTTACTTGTGCTTCCTCTGGAAAAAAGATACAGAAAATTACTCTTATTTTACTAATACAATACTATGAAAGAAATTATTTTTACATGCTTCATTTTGGAAAATGTGTCAGTACTTAACTATTTTATTGTCATGCCAGACCTGGTTTATTATCAGCAAAAGTGATTGACTCATGCCTTGAATGATGGATTGTCAACAGATATGCTTGTCTATTCTTGGCAGTCAACAAATCAAATGAAGGAGAGATACCCAGAAAATCTTCCCAGGACTCAGACTATTTTTCAGATGGCACTATTACTTGCTATTCATTAGGTTATTTTTACTCTTTTTTTAATGCCACACATTTGTTGAGTTGTAGCTTTTCCTCTCTCTTAGGCAAGGAAAAGTAATTTTCAACAGCTAAATTTATGCATATTAATAGTTTAATTACACAGAATTTTAACCACCACACCTTTCAAAATTTCCTCCCTCCCACTCTGAAAAAAGTCTTAATGTCTACCTCAGGAGATCACTTCAAGACCAGCATCCCTAGATAAAATCTGACCCAGTTTTGTCTACTTTCATTGTTATATATACATCAACAAATTGGCCGATTGCTGTAGTTTCCTTATTATTCCAAATAATTTTCTATTCCTAACACAATTCAAAGCAGAGTATTTTTAAAATTATACAAATATAGATGTCACATAGTTCAAATGTTAAGTCTCTACTGTAATAACAGAAGTATTTACATAAAGTTTCAATTACCGTTTCTCACCAAAGGCACAATTTATAGCAATACTTATCTAGCCTTTTTCAAAACAAAAAGCCTTCTCTTACACTTGCCTCAGAACAAACGTTTGCAAAAATCACCTAAGTTTTATGTTTACTGTCAGCTGCTCGCGACTGAGCAAGTTTTAAACGCAGCAGTGTCTAAGCAATAGAGAAATACCTCTATTCTACACGGAAGAATGTCCCCCCAAAATGTGTTTTAATCCTCTGTATATGCAGATAGAGCGGACACACGTGAAGCTGGCTGCTACCTATTGAACTGCGTCGTTGCTGGAGCTGAGCAAGTGTTGCCTGTGGAGATACTGCAGAGGAATACCGAGTGCAGCCATGAAACTGCCCAAAACTGCACAGCCCCATCCCATTTTACCAGAACGAAAAAGATCAATTAGTTTAGACTGTGTTGTATGTATTGAAGTGTGGGTGGAAAAAGAGGACCAATATTTTAAAAAATGACTGCAAAAGGCACATTAGAAAACTGTCATTAACAGTTCATTACAAGGTGATCTCTTCCACCTCAGGCTGAACAACGATACCTCTTTGCCAGAAACTTCACAGGAAAAAGTCCAAAGCATCATTTGTCATCACCCTTACCAGAACCTCACCTGCACACTCTTGACAATCACTCTTCAGCATTACAAAAAAAAAAAAAACCAAAACCGAACAAAAAAATCCCCTTTCTATTATCCCTACCTTAAAAATACAAATGTCTGTGGTTTAATTTCAAAGTAATCAGAGTTGAAGCACGTGCATTGTATCTACAATTCTGATTCATTTATAATCTGTCGAATTAGGCAAGTGTATCAGAAATGATTTACAATGATTCACATTTACTGAGAAACTGAGATTACTGTATCCTACAGGCAGTCATCTGAGTCCTGCTGCTGCTGTTTTTAGATGATTTCCAGCAGATCTTCTTATTTAGCAACCTCAAAGTGGGTTTTTTTTTTAATAGGTATCTTCTGTTCACTCTTCTACAGTGCAATTGTTCAAGAAATATATCATCAGCTGTTTGTTAACACTTCCCTTCAAAAGTATAAAAAAAAAATATTTTTAGCATTTCAACAAATAATTTCAAATAATTTTGAGTGCATTATCTGTAGTTGATGACATTGCTAATTATCTTCAGATTTCCAACAGATTATCTTGCCACCATGACATTGCCCTGTTTGAATGCAATTGTGTTATGCTGTAGCCCAAGATGGCTATAAAATTATTTGTTTAAATTCTAAAACTTCTGTGATAACATTAACACAAAAGTTATGGTGCGACAAGTCAACTTAAAACTCAGCC
>NW_020885471.1:0-14054 GCF_003945725.1 Corapipo altera
ATTGTCACCGTCCAGGGAGCCGGGTCTCCCCTGGGGATTGCATCTGCCACAGGCCCTCCTGGGGCAGAGCCACTCAGTCTGTGCAGTGTCACCCAACCACAATCACCAAACCCACGTGCCTGCGTGCACCAGTCCAACATCCTCACACACACATGTACACACACTTTTTATTCCTACAGGCCAGATCCCCACCTTACCCAGCTCTCTGACTGCACAAGAGGTCTCCTGTGCCACTGGGTAAGGGACCAGCACCAGTTTGGAATGGCTGGCAATCTTGCAGGCTTATCAGAGCCCTGAGCAATGGGGAAGGCGAGGCACAGGTTCCAGCAGCAACTCCTTCTCTCACACATCCCCCACACCTCTGGTCCCCCTCTTGGTGCTCAGCATCAGCAACTGGAAGCCCCTGAGGTCAAGGGCATGTAGTGGAGGTAGGGAAGGAAAAGAGCAATGGGAGTACTAGCACAGAGGGGGAGGGAAGGGTCCCTGCCTGCCATCTGAGGACCATCCCCAGCCCCTGCTGCACCCGGTGCCCTGCCCAGTGCCACCAGGCTCACGGGTGGATGGGGACCTGGCAGGGCGGTGCGGGTGCCCAGCCAGCCCGGCGCTCCAGGGCCAGCTGCATGCTCCAGATGCTGAGGGGCCGCATGTAGGCCAGCGAGCGGTACACCTTCTTCTCCCGGTAGGCCTCCGGCGTCTGGAAAGCCATGCCCAGCCGCTCCCACACCGTCCGGTAGCAGCCCTCCGCCGTACGGAAGCCTTCCTCCACCAGCCCCTGCGGCACAGGGAAGGCGACCATCAGCAGCTTCCCACAGCACAAGGAGACTGCACACGTGCCCAGGGATGTGCTGTCAGCGTCCCCACTCACCTCCTGGATCATGGTGGCAGCCAGGGCGTACACCACGCCGATCCACACCTCGTTGGACTGGACGCTGGAGGTGTCGGGCACCCCGTCGGGTCTCATGCCATTCACAGCCCCCATGGTGCCCCCCGCAAAGCCCAGCACATTCTTCTCAAAGATGGTCCTGAGTGCACTGAGAATGTGACTCTTGGGGAAAACCTGAGTGGACAGAGACGGGGAGGGGGCAGCTTTGGGCTCATTGCTCCAGCAGACCCCTTAACCTGGCTCTCCAGAGAGCAGGATTCAATTTCCTTGGAGGAGAAGGTCAACATTGCTAGCTGGGTCAATTGACACAAATTCCCACCTCACAAAAATAACCGCAGGAAGTGAAATCTCCTCTTTCCCCAAAAACAAAAAAACAGACCCCAAAACTGCTCAAAACAGAGATGTTGAATTTTATTCTACCTTCCTCTTGAGCAGGCTTAACAGCTCATCCAACCAGTGCATCCCCCATAACAGCTTCTCACCCACAGTCAATGGCCAAATGCCCTGCCATCTCCTGGGACTTTGCTCTGGGGACCTGAACAACCACACCACCCTCATTTCCTTTACGGGCACCACTTGCAAGGCAGCAAAGATCCAGGCAGCTCATCAACACAGCCCAGGGACTTGTCAGAGCCTGCTTGCCACTCTGGTGACACCAAAGCCTGGGGAAGCAGAGGCTGTCATGACACCAGGCAGGAGCTTGCCAGGGGAGGTTGAACACTTCAACCAGACACCTTGGCAGACTCAAAGGAAAATCAGCAAATCCCTCTCAGCTCTGCTAAAGTCAAGCATCCACACAGCCATTCTTCCTCAGCCTGCCTCTGCATAGAAGCCCACGTGCTGCTCTGGGGATCACCAAAGGGTTGGTGTGAAGTAGCTATCTCTGGCACAACCTTTTGGGGCAGAGCTTCTCTTACATTTCATTACTGACTTGTGCACACAGCAAGAGCATGTTAATGAGGTTACAAACAGGAGCGCTGCCAGCCAGGCAAGGGATCAAAATACATGGAAAAACACCTCGATGCTCATAGGAACAGAGGAGACACGTTCATCACTCCCACCTCCAGTGAGCTCAAAGCTCACCAGAGGGCAGAGAAGAGTGCCACCTTCAGCAACACAAGTCCAAGGCTAGGAAAGGTAAGGGACCTTCTGGAGTGCACCACTTTCACTGTTTCCTCCCCAATGTGTATTACTGCAGGTCTGGTCCAGATCCTGCCTGGAGCCCCAGGCACAGCCCCAGTCCCAGACCGAGATAAACACAGGAGGGCCTGACCCCAGGCCCATTTCTTATTAAAGCCCACAGTCTTCAGCACAAACTCACAAGTCAAGTCCTCTGAAATCTCCCCTCTGATTTACCAACATGTGGGAACAAGCTCAGTCACTCTGCACCTGCACTTAGGTAATGGGAATCCAAAGGGAAGATGGACCTTGCCTAAGTGCTTTGAAAGGGACAATGTTGTGTTTCTCCAAGTGG
Source organism: Corapipo altera (assembly GCF_003945725.1). Taxonomy (NCBI): domain Eukaryota; kingdom Metazoa; phylum Chordata; class Aves; order Passeriformes; family Pipridae; genus Corapipo; species Corapipo altera. The sequence goes on from NW_020885471.1 coordinate 2,358, forward strand.
AAAACCACTTGGAACAGTCTGTATGGTAGCGTGTGATTTTCTCTCATGGCTGAACACAACCACCACCTGATGCCAGTGTGAATGTGTGGGATCGGGGCACTGGTTTAGGACAATCCTGGGAATTCCAGCTAACTAAAGAAAAACACCAAGTCCTGTTTACCAGAGAATATGAATAAAAGGGGAATGCTGAAAAGGATGGGTGGACAAGTCCCAAAATCGGATTCTGTGTGTGTGCAGCTCCATTTTTCTTTCAGCACCCATACAACAGATGATGAAGTGGTTCATCACCCTCCCACACACAAAGTCACTCCCTCCTTCTGTCAGCACACTTGTCTGCCTCTCCATAACCAACAGAAAGCTTTGGTCTGACAACTGCCCATGGAACACAAAGAATCCATACAATGGCTCTCCAGTGCTCAGCTCTCTTCCAGCTCTCTGGCATCACCAGCTCTTCCCATCCCACCACACCTGAGGAATCTGCAGCCAATTCTACTCTTGCAACTGAAGAGCAACAGACTTGACGGACCCAAATAAGCCATAGTTCTCTCAGATACGGATTTCAGATTTTTTAGGGCAGCAAATAACATGTGGAAAGTTCCGTCACTTTTTTCTCCTGTTTTTAAGCAAATAGCACCTTGCCAAGAGCAAATCCCAGTGGGACCTTCCTCCAAGTATGCCATAGCTGACTATGATTACACACCCCTGCTGCACAGCCTCTCCATGGGCAGATTTTGGTTTAAGGTGGATTGCACCATGTCCATCCAACAGCCTCCACCACTGCTAGTGAAGAACAAGCTAGTGGCCCCCGCTCCAGCCCCTAACGTGTTATCTCCACCACGTGCCAGTCCTGCTGCTGTTCCCCTCTTGCCACAGGTTCCATCTCACCCCAGCCATACCAGGCTGCCCCTTCTCATACCTCAAACTCCCCTTGGTCCAGGCCACAAGCCCCAAGAAACCACTGCCCAGCACACTGGTCTGACATGATGCTGCTGGAGGTGTGACTTCCACTGCTGTCGTAGTTGTAGTATTTTCCTGGAAAAGGTGGGAAACATCAAAATCAATAGTTTAGGATACTGGCTATCCCTACATTCTTCCCGGTGTGGCAGAAACCCAGCAGCTTTTTCCACAAGGCTCTTCTCCTTCCCTTCCTACATCATCATACCCTTCCTGTTCCCTCTCCAGTACGTACTCCTTCCCTTCCACTTGGAGGGGCAGCATGTCCCTTCCTTCCACCACTCCCTACAAAGGCTCCGTGATCCAAGGAGCAGCCATTGCCCTCCCAAGGGACGCGTGGCCAGCTGAGCGTGGTTTCCCACCAGCGAGCACCCACCATTCCAGAGCATCCTCTCAAATGCCTCCTTGCCCTTGCTCAGGATGGCCATGTATTTCTGCTGGATCTCTGCATCCCCGAGCACCTCAGCCATCTTGCACATCATGCAGACAGCAGCCAGCCACAGCCCGCCACAGTAGGCACTGCCAGAGCCAAAGGAGAGAAAGATCAGCAATGTGGGACACCCCATTGGCTGCACAGAGCTCCCACAACAAATGGGGACCAAGGGCCCAGCTCTGAGCTCCCTCCCCCACCCACAGTCCCCATCTCCAACCCCTCCTCGCCCCTCTTGCTCACCTGGCTCCATGTACCACCCACGCATCGTACGTCTGGTCAGCAAAGCCTCCGTTTTCAATGAGCCCGTCATTGTCCGTGTCAAACTTCAGCTCCGACTCCATCACAGTCTGTGGGAGAGGCAGGAGATGGTCGTGCCTCGGGAGCATCCATCCCCTCGGGAAGTCGCTTGGCTCCCAAGGGAAGTGGGAAAGGATTGATGCCCCATGGTCTGATCTCCTCCCAGTACCTGGCAGACCGGCCACATGTCCCGCAAGTACAGGGAGTCATGTGTCAGGTAGTAGTCACGGTACACCTGCAGCACAAACTTCAGGTTGAGGTCCTTCCAGTCGGCCGTGTCGTGCATCAGGTAGGCATTGACACGCTGCCACGGCTCGTCACCTAAGCACGGACAGAACGGATGCAGCAGGGCAGCACACAACAAACATCCCCTCTCCCACCCAGGAACAAGGTCCCAAAGGCACTGGGATCAAACAGCACTGAAATAATATGTTCTACCCTGTGCCATTTCCAGTAAGAACAGCCTTCCTACTACTGCTATCCCTCTTGTACAAGCTCCATGCAGCACGGCTTTCATCACCACCCCAAAACATCCAGCATTTCATTCCCAGAAAACAGAGAATCATAGAATCATTTAAGCTGGAAAAGATTTCTAAGATCGAGTCCCACCATTAGCCCAGCACTGCAAAGTCCACCACTGAACAATGGCCTTAAGTGCCACATCTACACATCTTTTAAACAGCTCTGGGGATGATAAACCCACCACTTCCCTGGGCAGCTTGTTCCAATGCTTGACAACAACAAACAGTGTATTCCATGAACCATACCCATTTCCCACAGCTTGGGACTTAACTACCCTAAGGAAATGGTACGAGCAGCCTTGCACCCCCCTCTGCCTCCCAGCAGGCCCAGACAGACCCCTCACCTGGGTCCCCAATGTCGTGTGGCACCACGTTCTTCAGCTTCACCTGGGCTGTCTGACCACACATCAGGTACTGACGGAGCTGGACATCCTCATTCACCACTGTGACAGCTGCACAGGACACAGAGCAAGGCACGTCAGAAGGGCAGCAGGAACTGCAGCAGAAAGGTCCAAGCACAGCTACGGGCAGAGTCACCACCACCAGCACACCAGGCTGTCCTTTGGGGCTCTGGTTGCAAGATCACAGCCCTCTGCAAAGGGCTGAGGATACACCAGGCTGCTCCCAGGCCCCCCTCAGCAGGAGACATGCAACTGTCACCACCCCCTTAAGAAAGAACCCCAGTGAGCTCAGCCCTCCCACAGCCCAGCAAAAGGCTCAGTTGCAACACTGCTCAGGCCACCACCGAGCAGCCCCCAAGCCCAGCCAAAGCATCAGGGTCTGCAAACAGCCAAATGTGTCTCCTCTGCAAGGGGCACAGACAGAGCTGGCAAGACCAGGGGCTCTCCCACGACAGACAGAGCCACCTGTACACCCCCAGCACGACAAGGAGGCATCCAGTGTTGGGCATAGAGATGCTGAGGCAGCAACATTGGGGATCTGCAAGTCCTGAGCACAGCAGGGGAGCTGGAGAGGGATGCCGGCTCCATGGCACAGGTCTCTATGGCAGGAGCTGTCCCAAATCCTCCATCTCTTCCCCAGCTGAAGACCCCAACAGGCCCCAAGGCAGGGCCTCCTGGCTCCCTCACCAATGTCATACTGCAGGCTGATCTGCAGCTTGGGCCAGAGCATGATGAGAGCAAAGGAGGCGTAGAAGTGAACGTCGTAGGTGTTGTACATCCGGTACTCCTGGCCTGGAAACACAGGGGACGTGGTGAGGGACAGCAGACCTGCCTCAAGGAGGGAAAAAAAGGGCAGGTCCTCCCTCACACATGGCCCATCAGGGTGGACTCTTTCCCAACACAGACAGAGACTCCTGTTACAAGCGGGTTTTGTTCTCTCCATAGAGCACCAGGGGTCTGGGAAAGACCTCATGCTGTATCCTACAGGGCTGCAAGGGGTTTTCCTGGGAACAGAGCTGCTCCCTACCCATTGTGGCGTGAAAAGCATTCCCATGGCAGGTTAAAAACATCTGGTAACAGTAGCAGGGAGGGCTTGACTTGGGACCATCCGTCACATCCCTGCAAGTTACCTTCCAAATAAGCAAACCTTCCGTATTCCCGCAGGAAAGGGAAGAGATGGGACAGGCCAGCCCCTGCAGGCCCCTGCAGGTCCTCAGCACAGCAATCTGGGGGCACCTCCATCCAGATGGTCCCCCCATCCGTCAGGAAGTACAGTTCATTGAAGAGGGCTGACTTGTACCAGGAAGGCAGCTGGCTGTGGGAATGAGGGAAACTCAACCACAGTGGACGAGGTGGGGATGCTCCCACTCCATCCAGTCCCAGGAGGCCACCAGGAAGGGGCTCTCATCCACCCTACCGGTTCTCCAGGATGGGATTCTGCCACGCTTCAATCTTCCTCTCCCACTCCTCATAGTGTGTCAGGGCGTGATGTGACAGGGCAGGAGCAGCATCACCTCCACTGCCAAAAAACCGGGTGTACCGCCTGCCGAGAGGGGGTTTGGTGAGCACGCCGTGGGCTCCAGCTGGGAAAGCCACCCAGAAACGAGAGAGGGGCTGGACTTTAGGGAACACCAAGGTAACTCAACCGCTAGTGCATTGTCACTGAGGAGCAAGGGTTGGGGAGAGGGTCTCCTCCCTGAGCTGGCAGGGCCACGGATGCAGGGAATGGGTGGCACAAGTCTCCCCACATGGAACACAAGCCCGGAGGCAGCAATCAGGGGACTCCAGGGACATGAGCCAAATCCCATTGGAGACAACCCACCCACCTGAAGTGCAGCTTCTCCTTGGAGCCAAAGTGAACACATGGCATATCCCAAGCCAGGGCCAATTCCAGTGTCTTGTGTCCCTGGGCAGGCACTCTGCAGCTGGCACACACCGCCGCTGCCGTCACCTCCCCCTTCTCCGTCAGGCTGCTTTTACCTGACGGGAAAAATGTTTGTATTCGTAAGAGACCAAGGAAGTCCTGTGAAGGAGTAAATGAAGATCACACACACCCCAGAGAGGATTGAGACCCTTTGGGCATAGCACAGCCCCACTGCAACCTGGAAGTTACAGCCCCAGGGTTTTAAGGGATGACTGTTGCTGCAGGAAAAGATACTTCCATTGGCGGAGTCCTCAGTCAAAGCAGAGGAACAAATCAGGCAGGAAAAGCCACCAGGCATGAGTGGAAGGCACAGAAGTCCCATGACTTTGTATCCGTGCTGCTCAGAGACACTGACTTTCTGGTGACAGTCATTGCTTCCAGCTTTTTGCAGGGTGTTTGAGCCATGCTGGTATTTAAGAAAAGCCCTGAGGCAGCTGCATAATTATATGCTCGTTGTGACATGTGTACAATGTCATTAGAGTAACAATTTTAACACAAGCACAGATCCTGACTATGATAATATCTGGGATTCATGAAGCAAACCACATCCCAATATCCTGAAGAGCTCTGAATGCATCCAGGTAGGAAGCTTATTTTTCCGGAAATATTCAGACAAACATTTCATTTACATAATGTAAGGTTAAAGAAATACTGCAAAGACCCAATGTCAGCATCACTAGTTTGTCAGCATCATCCTTGCTTAAAAGCTGACAGAGATATTAGGCAAATGGTCACCTTTCATGGCAAGAGGAGGTGAGCAGCAAGGGCTGGGACCTTGCCTGAAGCACCCTGCTTCCAGGTTCCTCCCAAGGGAGCGAGCAGACAGCTGAAGGATGATGCAGAGGGAATACCGGAGACCTTTGGGGAACTGGTACAGTAACAAGTAGACAGCAAGTGATGGCAGCACCAAAGGCCAAGGGCTGCTAAACGCCTGCTGGAACCAACCTGATGGGACACAGCTCACTCATCTGGCAACAGGGACTGAGGGAAGGCGGCTGGGCAGCACCCTGGCTACTCAGCACAAACCTCAGCTCAGTGGGCAACCCCACAAAGACTAAGGAGATACTGGCACATGGAACTAATAATGCCAGGAACAGCTCCAAAGTGGTGTGAACACCACTCTTTTGGAGAACCACGGCAAGGACAAGCAACAGAAAGGTTGGAGACAGCCTAAAGTTGGGAAGAAGCCACAGCATCCCACAGAGCTTTTAGCAATGACACCAAGGTGGCTGGAGGAAGGGAATTCTGCCTTGGCTCAGGTACCCTGTGCCCCACAACCAGGGGTCACTCATTCCCCCTGCTCCCCCTTCACATGTCCCATGGAGGATGGAGGGACTCACCGGTGGGTGAATCCAGCCTGCCATCCTGCAGGAGGTCCTGCCACACCTCTCTACCCAATCCCATAGGATTGAATGCCGTCAGGTGGGTGACTCTCGTGCCAGCCTGGAGACGGGAAGAGAATCCTCAGGGGCTGGTACTTTGGAGGGGCAGACACAGGCTCTCCACCCCCAACAACAACACTGGTACATCACACTCACTCCCCACTTGTTACCCTCCAACTGCAACTCCAAATCTACTCACCCATTGCCCTGCAAGCTTCACCCACAGCTTCTCTCCTGCCCACAGGGAGGTCATATCCCCTCCCCTGAAGTCAGGCAAGCACTGAGTACTGCTGCTGGCCCCAACCCATTGACACACTCATCAACTATCAGTTGCCTGGAAGCAGCTCCAGCAGGAGCCACAGCACCAGGGCAACCCTTTACCTTCTCCCGGGCAGAGATGGCGAGAGTGAAGGGGTTCACACTCGTGCAATGGTGCAGCAGGACTCCAGCAACTCGCTCGCCATCCTTCTCCAGGGCGAAGGGCTCATTCCAGTGCCCTCCGCTCCTGTCCTCCTTCGTTCCCGTGCCATTCTGCAGGCTGAACATGATGGACACTTCCACGTCCTCATCCCTCCCGTTCTCCACCTCCCAAATGAACACTCCCACTGGCAGGCTGGAGTCCTGGAAGAGACAGAAAATGCCGTGTACACGGCTGGTGCTCCACCATTGGCTGCTGGAGGATGATTTCTCTCACTGCAGGGGAAACCATGCAGGACACAGGGGGAGGATCAAGAGCACCAGGAACAACTCAGTCTTGGAGTCTGTTGCCAAGCTGAAGAGGACCAGCAGGAGCAGAGGAATTTATGGGGCAGGTAATACAAAATTCAGAAGAGGAGCCCTGGGCTAGCAAACACCACACCCAACAAGAGGGAGACGGAAAGCAGTGTTTAAGGCTCAGCTGGGTGTCTCATCCCTCAGCTGCCTGGCAGGTTGATACAGGCTCACGTGCTTCCCTGGGGTAAGAGGAAGGTCAGATGTGTCAGCAGCACAGCCTGCCACCCTCATCTGGGGCTGGGAGCCAGCACGAGCAGCATGAGGGAGCGCTGAGCCATCCCTTGCTGCCATCCCGAGCTCCTGCATTGCTGCAGGGGTTCCCCCTGCATGGGACCATTACTGAGCAGAGACACAGGGAAATGTTGGGAAAGCCTAGCTAATAAGCAGCTCTTCCCTTTGGGATGTCATCACCTCCTTACCTTATAGTCATGGGGGATGACAGGAGAGACCTGTCGGCAAGTGAGCACCACGTTCTGCCCCGGGAGCTCATAGACCATCCAGGCCCGAGGGTACAGGGCGTGGTAAAAGGCATAGTGGCCACAGTAGCCCCAGTTCCAGCTCTGCAGAGTGCTGGGTCTCTCCACAGACAAGACCTGCTGGTAAATCGTCTGCCCCTTGCAACGCAGGCACACGGTGAACTGGGGAGGAGAGGAACATATGTAGGGAATGAGATGAGCCCAATGACAGATGTCCCAATGGCCCAGGCTGCTGCAGTGCCACTGACTCCCCCTGCATACCCTGCTGCACCTACCTGGTTGGCGATGACTGTTTCATAGTTATAAATGCCAGGATTCAGCTGCCAGCGGCAGAACTCACCCCGCCAGCCACGGGTGATGGTGCCTCCCCCGATCCCGCCCAGCGGACACCCTGGCAAAGACACCAGAAATTAGCACCCCCATTCCTCCCCATGGTGGGATCTGGCTCAAGGACCCTCCCCAAGCAGCTCCACAGGGGGGGCCACTCAGCACTGCCCACACCACACAGGCTCATTAACTAACTCATTCCCTGAAGCATCCATGTGAATCTCTGCCCACCCAGCACACTGGGTATTGCACCACCCCAACCTGTGCCCAGACTGGAAGCTGACCGTAGATCTGCTGCAGAGGGACAGCACACAAGAGGTCAATGAAGGCAGATTTCTTCTCTATGCGGGTCTTCTTGACCCACCACCTGAAGTATCTGCAAGGGAAAGAGAGGTATGAAAGAAGAAAGCAGGCACCACCATCTCTTCAGTGTCACTGGGTGGGATGTGACTAGCACAGGTTGAGTTTTCCCTCTTTGTAGAGATGTACAACAGGAATGTGTGTCCCAGGGCACAAGGGCTGACAGCCCCTGCCATCCATCTGGAGCGCACATCGGTCAGCAGGCATGAGCAGGCAGAGCTCGTGCTGCTCAGGGCTGACTGCATAGACCCAGTGTCAAAACAGAGCACTCTGATACCCAAGTGCAGGGCTCCCAGCTCATGCAGGAGCAGAGGCTTTTCCAGACATCCATGGAGAAGTGGGAATGCACATAAGGACCACCACCACCACCTCCATGTCTGGTACAGAACATCCAGCTAAGGAAGGTCTGGGAGTGGAGGTACATGCCCAGAGAAGCCATACACTGCTCCAGGGACACAAGCCTTGCTCTTCCACCTCCACATCCCCATTGCCACACACAGTCCTACCACATCCCAGTGCCACATCCTCAGGGGCAGGTGGCACAGGGCAGCCTGGACCTGGAGGGGGTGATGGTTGCAGTCTGCAGCTGGTAGGATCGTGGGGACTCACCTCTGCCTGCAGGCCTGCTGCATAGCCCTGCACTGCCCATCAGATAATTTCTCACCCAAAGGTCTGGGAATCAAGACACCCAAACAGGGGCACACCTGCAGCTGGGTGTGCCAGCACCACTCCAGGCAAGAGCAGCAGGGCTGGGCTCCGAGTTGGCGCTTGTAAAGGACTGGCTTTGCTAATAAACCGCCCCGAGTTAAACCTTCCATATGGAGACAATTAGCATACGGAAACCAGCTACTAGACCAGAAGCTGCTGAACTTTGCCTACTAAACAGTCAGGCAAGACCCAACCAGTAGCTCCATGCCCTCAGGTGCCACGTGGGCATCAGGGGCAATCTCCCTGAGCTACCTGCAGGCACCCATGCCATCCATACTGCCAAGGAGAAAACCACCTCAGCTGGGAGAACACAGTCTGTCCTGCTCCAATGGCTTGCGGGATGCAGGTGGCAGGCAATGGGCAAGCACTAATCCTCCAGGACATGTATACCCAGAAGCAAGGGGGAGAGGCTCTTCTATGACACGCTAATTCTATATTTCCCCTACAGAAACAACCCACGCTCGACCTTTTGGCTGCGTGGTCACTAGACGTTAATCTTTATTCACCAACATTTAAAGGTCCCCAAATCCCTCTCAGGGTGAGATTTTCTGGGTTGCAGTCCCCCAGGACCTGACTGCTGCGTGCTCTCCATTCCTATAGACCCACCCTTATGTTTGATTGACTATGGACACTTTGCTCACAGAGGTCCATGGCATCATGAGAACCAGCCTGTCCTGCACGACCGCCCTGAACCAGGGCCTGCCAATATCTTCCAGCTACATCTGCTGCAACTGCTCTTCTCCAGCTGAGACAGCCGCGGCCTTACCCTGCCAGACGAGGTTTTGGCAGTGCTCTCTCTGTCTCTCAAGGAAATGATTATTATTCTTTTACAACCCAGCGTCAGGGGACCAACCCAGCTGCTTCCCCAGCAGGTTTCTGGAGACAGGAAATATGGTGCTCAGGCAGAGTGGCTGCAGCACAGCCTAGCGGAGCATTACGAGTCCTTGGAAAGGAGGTGGCAGACAGATTTCAAAAAGCAGTTTTTCCAGGAGCACACAGCAGGAAAGGTTTGGGATTTACAGCCACTGCCAAAGTCATTTGCCACCTCTTTTCCTGCCAGCTTCTCCCAGAATCACACAAGACAAGAGGAGGTGGTCAATGTCCAGTTGCTGGCTATTAATAGCTCTGCCAGGACTGCAGAATAACTGGGAGAAAGCCTTTGTGCTTTGCAGCCCCAAAAGCCCTGTCAGGGCTGGAGGGCATTTTTTTCCCTTCAAATTGGCAGTGGAATTAAAACCTGTCTGAACATTACTCAGCTGATCTAGATTTATGTCATGACCCTCTCTCACGACGCACCAGCCCACCTCTGCAGAAATCTGCCTGCACCTCTTCTCCTGCCTCGCCAGCCCCAGCCTGCACAACCCTTTCTTTCCGTACATGTACATCCCGCTCAGAGCTACACCAATGAGCCCTGATTAACAAAAAGTCCTGCCCCAAGGCTGCCAACACCCCCAGCCAGGCCACCTGCATGACAGGCTGGTGGTGCAGAAGAGGACACCCATCATCAGGTTTAATTTGACATGACACACATCAGCCCAGGATGTGGTAGCTCCTCTGGAGGTTCTGGACTTCCTGAGCCAAAGATGTGCAGCAACCCCAAGGCGCTCCCAGCCATCTAGGCAGCTACCAGCACCTGCACCAGGTGATTTTGCACTTGATGCACCAAGCCATGCCAGGTTTTGAGAGAATTCCTGGCACTGGTGCCACTCGTCATGGGTCATTCAGGAGAGAACACGCCAACCCGCAGGGCTCCAGAGGTTCAGATCCACACACCATTCCGCAGGACTGAGGTCCAGGCTCCTCTCGCAGCACCAGCACCCAAGTTTCCATGAGCTGGATGCTTCTGCCAGGCAGACACCAAAGTGCCCACCAATGCCCGGAGTACGCAGCCTCCCAAACATCCCCACATCCCTGAGCTGGCTGCCCTTTGCCAGGCAACAACACTGCCCTCAAGTTTTAATTCAAACCCACACAGGTATTTCTCGCCACCTCGGCACCTCCCCTCCTCTCCTCTCCTCAAGGCTGCAAGGAAGCTTTGTCCTTGCAAAAGTACTTAAGGATGACAATCAAACTACCTCCTAAATTTGCACAGGGGAAGAGGTAGTATTTTGAGTTTCAGCTCCTTGTTTTTAAAACCTTTCCTAGGACTGATAGAAGCCACTTCCACTCTCAGACCCCTGTGGGAACGTGCCAGGAGTGGCCTCCCCAGGATCACTTCTCCCTGCTCACCCCACCAGAACTTCACGCTTTCCCACATGCTCAGCTCATCCCAACCTGCCATGGCAGCTTTCATTTATCTCCAGTGTCTGACCCACGCTCTCCCTTCCCTGATGCCCAAGCTCGCGCCAGGGTGTCTCAGGTCAGACAGGCTCTGCACCCCGAAGCAATCAAATATCTGCCCTCTCATTAGGCTTTGCAGGAACCAGCTTGGCAAGCAGCAGCCTCTAAGGACACCGGCAGAAAATGGAGGCAGGAGATATAAATCCAGCACAAGGAAATAAAGTGACGATGCCGTCACTTGTGCCGGCGTTCAGCTTAATGGGAGCACAAACACCGCCAGCGTTCGGACACCGGCTTTAAAGGTTAAAACAACACCCTCGTCTTCCACGCGTGTTCTCGTTGCTTCCAGCTCTCCCCGACGAAAAGCCGGGAGAAGTGCCCCGTTTCCGAACCTGCCACAGCTCACAGCATTCCAAACCCCTCCCAGTCAGCCACGGTTGGACCTCCTGCCGCCGAGCACCGGGGACGATGCCGTGTAAGACGCGGCAGCGATCCCTGGGGGTGGGAGATTCCCATCCTCAAGCGATGCCTCCAGCCCTGCCAGCAAATCGAGTTTTGGGGAGCCTGGGTGCTGCTCCTCTAGCACCAGTGCTCCCAGTGCCGGCGGCTCCGGGCGCGAGTAGGGCGGCTCCCGCCAGCCTGGGGCCTTCCGTGATCCGCCGGACTCTGCCCTCCGAGCACCGGGACACCGCCGGTGCCTCCCCGGGGCGAGCCGGCCGTGGCACCGAGGGGCTCCAGCGCGGCGCGGTGCCGTGTCCCCCCGGGACCACCCCCCTTCCCTCCCTCCACGGTGTGCTCCCGGTGCCCTCCATCCCCCGCCGTACCGTAAGCCGAGGCCGACGTGCCGCAGGACGTCTCGG
>NW_020885472.1:0-13979 GCF_003945725.1 Corapipo altera
TGGAGGATCCCTGCTCTGGGCATGAGCACAAAGCTGAGCTGCCTGGGAGTGTAACTGTGAGGGCCAGAGAAGAGGTGGTGAGAGGAGAAGCTGGAACAGGTACAGGGGTGGTTATTCCTTGAGCAAGAACAGTCTGAGAGGGGCTTATTTCTTTCGCCTGACTGAGCAGATCAGATCCTGTCCTGTTCCTGCAGGTTGCTGGGAGTTCTTTGGAGCTGTGTTTTATTAGAGACAGTGGATCCCAGGGGCCTGTGTGGCTCGGAAGGGAATTCCCCAGTGTTGTATCAGGGTGGGGTTTTTTGGGCTGCAGTGATGGGCCAGTTTCTTCAGTGATTCCCATGAGGCTTCAAACTTTGTGTTATTTCTGCTGGTGAAAGGGGACAACCACAACTATTCCCAAGCACTGCACTTGGCTGTGGTAGGGAGGGTCACCTGTCTGCTGCTGTCACTGTGTGACAGGGTGATTTTGACACTCTGGAAAGAAGCATTGCAAGTTATCCAGTTTTGTTCTTACAGCAGTGATAATGGACCAAAGGAGTCTGGATTCCACTCCAGGTAGGATTTTTCAGTACATTATCTGAAATGTCCTCAGTGGGCTTATTACAGAGCTCCAAAGGGGGAGGATCTGGGCACATGCTCCCTGTTGGAAAGGGCACAGGAGGCGTTTGTGTAACCTAATCTTGCTTTAAATCACATCTGCTGCACATCTGAAGAGATGGGATAACACAACTTCCATGTGTTAGACCACGGTTTATCTTTCCTTGATGCTGCAAACTCTTCAGGGCAAAACTTGGTGAAAGGTGAAGAACCAATCAAAAAACTTATTGCATTAAGCATGATATTCAGTAGATCTAAATTCTGACTCAAAGACTGCACTTCTGAAGTATTTATTACCAGAAACTTCATCTTAGAATGAAAACAAAAATGTAGGGATTTCTCATGAGAGATTCCACATCTACTAACTCTATCAGTAATCCCTTCTGTTCCCCAGGAACAACTTTTATCCTATCAAATGCAACATTCTCCTCGTATGAGAAAGACTTGAGACCACAAAAGGAATGCAGTGTGCAGTACAGAAAAAGATACTCCAAGAAATCAAAGCATTTGCCCTTTTTTGTCTTCCAGAAATGACCACAGATTACACTTTGTGTTCAGACATTTACAATTCCTAACAGTATATTTCAGGTTGCAGGTTCTATAATTTCTAAAATTAATTTTTTTTTTTAGAGCAGCTGCAGAATGATTAAAATACTGAAAATACTGTAAAAAAAAAATATTGAAATTCAGAGTTTTTTTGGGGAGGAGGGTGTTGGTGGTATTATTAATTTCCTTGAGAATTTATAAAATCCTGAAGCAGGTTTGCAGAGATGTGAATATGAATCTGTTCTTTAGTATCTCGTTCCTGCCCAGGAATGAGCTGTGACCCAGGAATGCTGAGTGACAACAGCCCTCGTTAAGAAGTGTGTGATGTTCAGGGTCCCTCTGAGAGCTGGAGGAAGTGTAACAGAGCTGTACAGAATGCAAGAAGGCTCTTTCAAATGTTACATTCTAATATTTCTAATCCCCTGAGAGGGGTAATCTCTGTAGGCACCAACTCATGCATGTAAAAGTGAGGAATTAAAGTTAATAACTCTGTTTCTAAACCAAATATTGTCATATTTGTCCTCTGCCCTAATCCTCTTGGTGGACTTAAATCCATGACAGGCTTCAATTCTTGAAAGAAAGCAGATCTTTAGTTACCAGGAGCACCCAAAAAAAAAAAAAAGAAAGAAATGAAGAAAATATATAATATTTCACTGCTTTTACAGCTCAAACAGCTTGCTTGATTTTTCTGTAGACTTGCTTTTGACAAATTCCCCTCTGGGCTGAGACAGAGCACTAGAAATTTGAGAGCCAAAGGTTTTGGGTTTTGTTTTTTTTTTTTTTAAGTAAAGCTAGGAGTGGTTCAGAAATATTGTTGAGAATGGAATGCCTTCTACAACCACCTTATCATATTTCAGTCTGTCTTGACATTTTTTCTTGTGCATACCTCCAAAGAACATTGGGATGTCATCTGACCAGTGCTTTGCATAGTAGCTTTATTCTGACATTTTCCTGTTGCCCCGTTTTTGGTCACTGTTATTAGAACAGTTTTACCTTCAGCTGGTGAGTGCCTTGTCCTGTGTGGCTCCTTCCTGAGCCCAGAATGATTTACCCTCCCCACCTCAGATCTTTGGTTAAACTGTTCTTTTGGTTTCCAAATGGTTTCCCCGACCTCACCTTTCCTATCACTCAGGGTGTGTTTGCAGTCCCTTCCACTGACCTTGTGGGTTTGTTCATGTCTCCCAGGGTGTGGAGGTTTCCTGAAGGAGGTGCAGCCCTTTCCTGAAATCCTAGATGGAATTGTGGCTAATGGCTATTTTTCTAAATGCATACTTGGTTATAATTTAGTTGCATCTTTCAAAACACCCATTTATTTTAACCATTGTTGGGTTTGGGTGCACACTGGGCATCAGTTGGTGTCTGTGAGGATGGAACTGGAGTTTCATTTACCTTCGTTGTTCTGGTTATTTGTCATCAAGTGACATTTGAGATGACCATAAGCAGCAGGGGGGGAGTTATTCAGAGACCCTGAATCAATAAAATACTCACGTACTTTGCTGAAAGATAAGCTGGCATACAGATCCTTGTGGAATCTGTATAAATGGATGAATCCCTAGAGATTATAAACAGAAAAAGAGCTTCAATCCAGATTGTGTCAGCTCAACTTGTCATCTACCTTAGAGTGGTAAGTTATAATTAGCTTTGCCACATGCCAGATATGAGCCAGGTTGGGTTTTTAAGTGTAGTGCCAAATTCTTGAAAGTATTATTTGACTTCTATAATCTCCATGTTAAAGCATTTTAGAAAAGCTGGTTATTTCTCTATGCTTGCATGTAAATGCACATGAATATATTTCTGTGTGAAGGTGGAGCCTTTTTCTTTCCATGTCCCAGGACATTTAAAAGGACCACAGCAGTGATATGTAATCAGTTTGTGGACACAGGTACCATCCCCCATCCCCCTGTGCTTCATACCTCAATGTTTGTGGCAGGTTTTAATAGTAATTTGAGGCACGAGTTTCAACTTCACGGAATTTTTGCATTTTTTTTCCATACCTGGGAAGAGAAGGTAAGCTGAGGCACTTTTAGCAGTTAGGTGACAGCAACTGAAGGTTTTTCTTTATAACAGAACAGCCTCCTACCCCTGGTACCTCGTAGGGATAACAAACAGATTTAGTTGTCATGAACTCTTAAAATGGGATTAGTGTAAAAGAAGGGACTGTAAGAGCAGAATATTTTGACTGTGGAACACTAACTTGAGATCGATCAAGAGTGTGATTATTTCTGTTTTAAAACCAGATGATTTATAGTTGCTCATAAATTATGGGTTTCTATTAAAAATGTAAGTAATAATTTAAAAAAAAATTGGCAGTCTAAGCAGCACAAATGAATGTGTCATATTCATGGTTTTAAGCTAGTATTACAAGTCTGAGTATAGGGCAAAGGAAAACAAACTAGAGGTTATGGCTTAATTTTTTTTGGAAGTTCTGTAAGTTTTGGCATAAGAGACATTATAATAAAAATAGCCTGACAGAGCTAAACATGTCCTATGGCTTTTGTAGCTCTGGAGTGCTTGACCCAGATTTTGTGTTTAATTTCATAGCATGCTAAGGTGTTTTGGCACTGGGCTTTTGAGTCCCACAGAGCACGAAAGGCAGCACATAGAATATAGATTAAATGTTTAGCTGGCAGGCATGAGAGGCTAATAACAGTCTGGGTGTATAATACTGCTCAGTGTGTCTTGTGTGAACTGTTAACCCAGATATACCAATGGGAGAACAGTCCCCATATTGCTGCAGGTAGAAAGGCCTCAGTACCCAGAGTGCTGGAGCAGTAAACAC
Source organism: Corapipo altera (assembly GCF_003945725.1). Taxonomy (NCBI): domain Eukaryota; kingdom Metazoa; phylum Chordata; class Aves; order Passeriformes; family Pipridae; genus Corapipo; species Corapipo altera. Next base: position 3,923 of record NW_020885472.1, read on the forward strand.
CATTTAATGGCCCTGGGGGGCCGTTCAGCTGCACCTCACTGAGGGGAGGGGGGAGTTAAAGCCTTGGAGCTCAGAACGAGCCTCGTGCTTTGCTCTGGCTCTCAGGATTAAACAGTGCTGAAAATGGCCCTGGGAGCACAGCTGGGAGTGAGAGGGCAACTGGATGTTGTGAGCTGCTGGGGTTCACTTTTTCAGAATTACTCATAGCCGGGGGAGCAGGCAGCTGCCCTGCACCTGGAAGCAGACATACAGCACATTTGGGCAGAGTGTTTTACCTAGCTCTGGTGCCTGTGCTTCAAAAGGGATGCTGAAAAATCCAAATGGAGGGAAGAGACACAAGAATTTTGCAAAGCTTGGAATATCTCCCTTGGTTTCTTTCTTTGGTTCATGCCAAAGATGCTTTATCAAGTGCCTTGGTTATGATGTGGGAATTATTTCTTTTAAATCTATAATGAAAATCAATGTTTGGAAACAACTCTGAACAAATCTAAACCAGAAATAAATCACAGGCTGTAATGAGAGAGAGATTTACCTCCTGGGACAGTTTATTTAGGGGGACAGTGGAATCTCCCAGTCAACACTGAAAGTCCCTCAGAAAAAGGCAGGAAAATATCTCGTATGTGAAACAGAATTGACAGGTTTGATTTCCTGAGGGGCTGAGCTTTGGTTGTCTGTGTTTGTGCAGAAGTGTTGGGCAAAAGAGTTCTAGTTGTCCATTCTGATCACAAAAGGATATTTGTTGGCTGTGGACACTTAAATAGATGAGCTCTCACTGAAAGTCATAGGTGAGATTTAACATTCCAGTCTGCTGGTTATACAGAAGATATGAGTCCCTGTATAGGGCACACTTGAATAATGGGTTCATCACTGCAGATGATGGGTGGGATGCTCAGAGACACAGCTAAACACAAGTGGCCAGAAAGATGGTGCTTGTCTGCACAAGGAAGGCAGAGCTACTGGTGTGGGAGGTTACTGAAGGCCTGGGGACTGGAAAAACTCTTTAATGTACAATTATTTTGTGCTACAGATGATTCCTATTTTCTGTAGGCTGTGAATCACAGAGAGTGTTGCCTTTGTCCTGAAACTGTTCGGGTGGCTTTCAGGTGAGTGGTTTGAAGGGAGGAGAGGGAAGGAGGGAAGGCCAGGCTGCCCATGGCACAGGAGTCTGGTGAGGCTCTGCTGCCACGCTGTGGCGGGGATGGAGCCTTGTTTGGCACGGCATGGTCCGGCCCTCCCACCCATCCCTTGCACCAGGTGAGAGGTACCTGCAGTAGGAATGAACCTCTGCTTTCCCTTCCCCATGTTACAGACCTTATCCCTAAAGAGTGTGGTCAGGAATAAAAGCCTCTCCCAGCATCCAGGGGCACCTCTGTGCCTTGGAGGCTTCTGGGTTAAACGGGTTCTGACTCTGCAAGAGCAGGGCAAGGAAGCAGTGACATCCCCAGTTCATACAGTACTGCCCATTTCTAGCTTTTGAAAGCTCACTTGGTCATCCAGAGTGTGGTGACTGCAGTCATAGGTGGTAAGAACTGCTCTGGAATATAGGAAAATACAGGCAATTGGAATATTGTAGATTTTTTTATTCTACCTTCTAGGCAGAGCATTTTAAGTTTGTATAGGCTGAATTCCTGAAGTTTTCTGATGCTGATAATTCAATGTGAGGTATAAATAGAGTCCAATGCATTAATTCTAAAAATATAAATTAGGCTCTCGAAAATAGGTAAGTAAAATAAGATAAAACCTTTTGTTCTTTACATTTTCTGTTACTACATTTTTGGTAATGTCTTAAGCACAAGTAGACTTTACTTTAAAAGGTAGAGGAGTTGTACTAAATTGCTATCACCTTATGCTGCTCCTAGGACTTGCTAAAACTACTAAAACCTATAAGATGAAGAAACCTGTAGAGCTTTGTAAGTGCTTTGGCTGGTGGTGGGACCAGAACTGCCTGTCTGCTGCGTGTGGTCAGAACCAGCACACTGCTCCCAGCTGGGCTGGGCAGCTGTGGTAGTTGTCCAGACACCTCTTTAATGGGGAGAGGAGTTATCTTCAAGGTGCTGTGGAATGAAAGTGCTTAAAAGGACTGAAAGGCTTGAAGGGGAGATGGTTTGTCTTTTCAGTGTGGTCCAGTCATGCCTGCAAGTGGAAGTGACTCTTCTAACATGACACTTCGGTGTTTCATTCCAGTCTGCAGAAGTTTGAGTCAAAATTGGATTATTTGTTGAAGAACAGAAAGAAATACAATTAACAAGAATTGTGTTTTTGTTATCTCTGGGTTTTAGCTCTATAGACCTGTTCTAGGACAGGTCCTATAAAGTTGGATGGCTTTAGTTGTGGGTTGCATAAACAGCCCATTTGATGAGGGTTCCAACCCATGGGAGTTGACTTTCTTAGTAAGGTTTTGTATCTCCTCCTATATTTGATTAAAATGTAGTTGATATTTAAATAATAAAAATCCATTTTAAATGAGGTAATGGGTTAGAACAAAGAATATCCTCTTTTTCTCATAAGACCTAATTACTCTTAAGGAAGAAAGTTCCTAAGTAGTGATTTAATTATGGAAAACCGACTGTAGTGCAGGAAATGGTTTAACTTAACAAAAAAACGTCCCTACACTGTGTAATAAATCAAACCTTCCACCAAGAATGTTGTATTTAGAGATTCCTCAGTATTAATAACTATGAAGGGGACTTAGGAAAAGAGATGTATGTATGTCATTCTCCTTGTCATCACTCTTCAGTATTCTGTATTAGTTCATAGTAATACTTTCAAAACTTGCCTTTTTCAAACAATATACTTCCAAGGTTCCTTGTGCATTGCTGTGCATTTACCTCGTCAGCCTCAAACCTCATTAATAACTTTGTCTGCTCTCTGTCATCCCTAGAATCCAGATTGCTTTGTGGGACAGTTTGTAGGGGTCCTGATGGCTGCACTGGGCTTGTCAGGAATGTTCAGTCCCAGCTGGAGTTGGTACTATGGGAGTGAGAAGCTGGAATACTCTCTGAGAACTGGTCTGCACGTCCTGCTCCCCAGTAGTGCACGGCCATGGGGTGTTGGTTGGGGACTCCTGGCAGGGCATGGGGGTACTTTCACACCCCATTAAACTCACAGACCAGTCACTGGGCTCCTGCCTTGACTCCAGCAATGTCTTGGACCACAATCCAAGGGAAGAGAGGCAGGAGAATTGTGAAAAGTTTCCTTTGCAGTCAGCGGCCAAACTTTCACAGGATTTAGAGGCATAGATTTTTGTAGCTTCCAGATAGTAACATTTCTCATCCCTTAGGGCTGATCTCCTCCACCTCTCTTCCTTTTTCTCTGTGTTCCCTCCTCCCTGACAGTTGAAGTTACAGCCCAGAGGAGTGGAGATGTTTTTAAATTGTGGAATGAAGCTGTTACCCTGTCTTCTATACTTGTGTAGGTTGATTCAGTTTTGTTATTGTTTGTATAGGTCAAAATAGCATAGGAATCCCATAGCACACAGTACTGAAGGGTTTTGGAAAAGGGTTGCTATAAATGCACAGAAATGTTTGTTTTCAGTCCCTAAACAGATAGTCTGGTGATGAGGCTTCTGCAAAATGAAATTAATTGTTTTCTTCCTTTTGTATGCCCTCTTCCCTGTGACAGAGTATCATCATCTTCACTTGTCTGTGATGTTAATTCATTTGAGAGTGCAATACACCCTGTTGGAAAAATCCAGACAAGTCTGTGCTATGAGATCTGCTGCACTTGCTGTGTTCCTTCTCTTTGGTGCAGTTTCACAACAAACAGGCTCATGCTCTTATTTGTAGTAACTATGGCAACTTTAGAAGCTCTCTTTCTAAAGCTGAGCATACAATAAAGTGCTTAAAGTGTTGGTAGGATTAGAGACTCTCGAATATGTTTAATTTTCTCCCTGTGTCTCTGTCTTTGGAGAGGAGCAAGAGGGTAATGTGAGTATTAGCTGGGGCCTGGCTTTAATCTCGCTGACACTCAGGTCTGCTGAGCCTCCCCCAGCAGGAACAAGGGGTCATGAATATTCATGGTACAGGCACAATGGGCAACCTACACACAGAAAGGAGTTTGTGAAGGAGGGACAATGTTATTGAAACCATTCTGCAGCTTCAGCTACAGTAGTCAATAATGATAAATGCCAGAATGGTGATAGAGTTCATAAGATAATGGGGATGTCTGAGATATTATGTAAGCATGGATGGATCTGGTAATGGGGAAACAGCGTTTGCTGTGGGGTTTAGCAGTGGGTTTGTGTTGAAGGACATAAGGGTGATGGTAACAGGATTATTCCCAAAGCTAATGCACACAGACATCTCTGCGAGTACTTTTGTGTCTGTGTGGCACTTTGTGACGCTGAGAACTGTCACTCTGAAAATTGCTGTTATTCTTGCAGGAGGTTTTCTTTTCTGTGAGTGCTGTGTTTTACACGGAGCTGTATTTTAGGAACACAACAAGACAGATCTGCTCCTCATCCCAGGAGCAGAGCCAGGGAGGGTGGTAGCATGTTTATCACAGTCCATTGGGAGAACTTCATGGTGCTTTTTGGCACTGGTGCAATGTCCTAAATCAGACCTGGGAAAGACCTGCAAGGTTTTAACCTTGGTTCGTCAGCATTCATGAGCTTGCCTGCTTTGCTGCTCCGAAATCAGTTCTCACCACTGGTGCTAATGACTTGAGAGTCTGCTTGTATGTGATTTTATTTCTTAGGCATTTTTTTGTTTTATATGCTCAAATGTAATCTTCCGTGGAAATGCTCAGTTTGTGTAACTTCAGTGTAGCTTGGCACTTGTCTTTTCAGTTAACTCTAGTAGTGATGCACTGGCAGAAGAGAATACATGGATATTCTCTGTCATATTCACCTGTTAAGGCTTTGATGTGATGCATAGTTTTTTTTGGTGTTAATTTCTCTTCTCTGTCAGTAGCTCACACTGGAGTTTTTTGAACCTCGAAGGTGTGCAGCATGTTTCCTGGCAAAGTATAAAGAGCTCTGTCAGAGAAAAAAAAAAAAAAAGCCTTGTAGTTGTTAGTGCTTTGTCATTTTTGATTTTCAATTCTGGACTTCTTGAATGTGAAAATAAATATAAGCTGCTACTAAAAGGCAGGGGACTGTTTCACTGACCCATGCCAGTGCAGGGCTGTTCCCTGCCAGGTGTGTCCAGGCTGCTCTTCATCCAAACCCTTCTCTCTCTGTTGGGGATGTGTAAGATGGATGGTGTAAGATTGTGTAAGGCCGGTTTCTCTCTTCTCTTGTTTTGTCTGAGGTTCCCATTTTCCCCAACTGAGGAGTTTTTCCCCCTCCTCACCCCCTGGCAAATGCCAGAAGAGCACCACCTTATCTCTGTGCTTAGACACTCTCCAACCCAAAAGACGTCAAGGAGATGAGTAAATTATGCATATTCCTCTCCTGGATGTGAAGCTACATGTAGTAAATAATTGGTGCCCTGCAGGCAAACCACTTGTGTGATTCAGAAAGGGTAACTTGGGAAAGATTGTATCAAACAGCCTTTCAGCTGCAGAGCTGGGACCAACATCTCTGACACTTCATAAAATGAACACTGTAGTTCACTTGGAAGATGCCTGGCTGATAATCCTGGGAATTTAAATCCTTTGTCTACAGCCCTGACATGTGCCTCAATCCTGGCCCCAAGGGACCACCTTAGAAGGTGAATGAGTTGCAGCTTGTGCCCGTTCCAACGTCAGCAGGAGCTCCCTGCTGGTGATCCTGGGGTCTGGTCTCCTGGAAAGTGTCTAAAAGCTCCCAGGCACAAAGGACCCAGCTTAGGTAACATTAGAAGTTAAAGAATTTTAAGTGTCTTGACATTATTTGTGCTATTTTCAGATATGAGCCTGGATAATTTCTCTTTTTCTACATCTCTTCAGCTCTTGCAGTGAAAATAATAGTTGTCTTTCCTGGACATGATTTACAGCTTATTTTGTTCACCAGTGCTTAGAAGTGTAGTGTTAAAGTGTTTGTATCATAAACAAGTGACTGGTTTTTTTGTTTAATCCCACTAAGAAGACCATTGGAATATTGCAATTAACTGTAATTTTGGTTTGAAACAATATCTCCATTTAATTCTTTCAGTTCATTTGTATTTTTGTTAGGTTTTTTTTCCTTACACAAAGCCTAGTAAACTTTGACTGATGTTAATGGACATAACTCATTCTATTAAAAATTAGCATAAATTAAGTTCCCTCATATGCAAGTATTTGCAGGTTCGGTGTCAACACCTGTCTTAAATGTCTTACTTTTTCAAACCCTTGATTTCTGCCGGGTTTTGAGGTTTAAGGGATTGGGGGAGGGCAGAGGGAGAGGAATGCAGTAATAAATGGCAATAAACAATGTTTCATCTCTGAATAAACACCCAGTCCTTGACTCTGCCCCCCCAGTTGTGAACCAGTGGGCAGTTTTTGCCATCCGGAACCTGACGGAGCAGAACGAGCGGAACCAGGAGCTGATCGCGGGGCTGGAGGAGCAGGGGCTGGCAGAGGGCTCTGCCCTGGGCAGCATGGGCTTGGAGATGGACAGACGGGAGGGCAGGCTAATCCTCAGGTCTACCAGGAAAAAACCCTCCTGAGCCGAGGAGTATTTCTCTTATGAAATAGTTTTCCCTGCTCAGCCAGTCAAGATTTCCTCCTTTTCAGTCCCGGTCTGCTGGAAGAGCGTCACATTCACTGGCAGAAAAGCTGCCAAATGATGCTTCTGCCTCGTAACAAAAGCACACCTCTGTGTTTCCTGAACACTTGGGTAAATCAGCCTGTGGAACAAAGTCCTTCTTGTCAGTGGGTTGGAATTCTTGTTTCCTTGGCAGAAGGGTGTCATAGATGCAGTATTGAGTTGTTACAATTTCCTTTGCTGAACCTGGAGATAACTGTTGTTAAAAAACTCTCCAAAGAAAGAGCTGCTTTGCAGGCTGCCCTCCAGTAAAAGATCTGTGCTGAGTCAGGGCTAAACAATCAAAGTTTTCAGTCATGGGACTCAAATATCTCTATTTATCTAAGGATCAACGGGATGTTGGATGTACATAAATATTTAGTGAATTAAGCACAACATGCCTTCTGTGTATTTAAATTATGAGTAAACCTTCTTTTCTACCTTGTTACCTTTCAGTCTTCATGACAAGTGTATTAAAACCAAAACTGAAGCTGTTGTGGCAACAGATGCTGCATTCCTTTGCACTGGGGCATGTCTCTGTTTTGGAGACTTGGGTGTTTGTTTGAATTTTATTTGTTCCTTTGGAGGGTAAGTCAGCCCACTTTCCTTTTATTTTGCACTTCTCATGGGTTTTCTGAACTCTGGCAGACTGCTGAAGAGGTAGTTTCTCACTGTGATTAATTCTAGGAGTTTCTTTTCACCCCTCTGCCTTTCCAAAACATTGACAAAACTCATTTCCAGTTAATTAATTCAAGAGAGGCAGAAGAATGGAAGGCCCTGCCTCTTCATTTTGGGTACCCTCCTGTATTGTTGTTGGACCCTGCCACTGTGGAATGTGGCATGAATGAGATGGGGGGAAGGGGGGTGAAGCCAGGGTGGGGGGGCACAGTTAACTCTGTGTGTGCCAGAGCTTTGCCCTGGAAGCCAAGAAATGTAACCCTCCATGCACGGGCAAAGCAGGAATTGCAGCTTAATATTGCTGCTGCTTGTGTATTGGTACTGCCCTTTGATTACCTCCAGTGATCTCCAGCTCGCAGGTGTCAGGAAAGTTAATTTGTTGGCATTTAATCCCATTCTTAAATGGAAAGGCAAGTTTATGTCCTGAAACTCCACGTGCCTGTAACCAGCCTTCAGCCATGTGCATCAGCTTACGCTCCTCCAGTTCAGTTTTTTGGTTTAAAAATGGAAAAAACGCAGTACTTTGACCTGTGGGAAGTCCACAGCAGTGTGTAACAGTGCTGGGGAGTAGAGCTGGACTGCTGAGGTGGTTTCAAGTTAACTGGAGGATCTCAGTGTCTGCCCTGGTGGGACTGTGGATTTGACCCAGTGGGATTTTAGCCACCTGTGGGGTTCAAAGGGAAGGATCCAACACTGCTGTCTTCAGCCCTTTCTCAGGTAAATGGGGTCTAGAAAGGCATGATGGCAGTAGGAACAAAGACACGAACTCTTGGTGCTTTTAGTGACTTTTTACTTGGAAAACAAATGCAGGGAAAAGCGTCCTTTGTGTTAGCAAAGGGTACACATGGCTATAAGCAAAGTGCTTTATTTGCTTTTTAAAAATATTTTGACAGGAACATTTTGTCGGGTATTAAACCCTGCTGTGTCCAAGTGCTGGTTTATAAAGTTGTGTCTTATACAGGTGGGTGCCTTTTCCTGGCTGAAGGGAAAAGGGATATGGTTGTGGTTCTTCTTGAGCGTGTGGTTTCTCAGTCATTTCCTTAAGCCTTAATTCTTGTGTTTAGGCCAGAATTCATTTAGCAGTATCATTAGTGTGTCACATCAGATTTACAGCTGGGTTTGTAGGGGTTTTTTAATCTTCATCTCCATAACACAATGAAAGATTCATACTTGTCACCCCTAAGTGGGGGGAAAAAAAAGAATTCTACTCTTATATATAAAAAAGCATTATTCAGAAGGCTGCATCATTCATCTTTAAAAGGAAAGAATTAAACTTTTGCTAACAAAGGACCATCAAATATAACACCATCTGAAATGAAGTGAAGCTGTTTTCCATTGAGTAATTATAAAGCTTCAAACATTATTTTAGTGCCACTACTTACAAAACTCATGTTAAATGATTTAACAAAGTCATAAAAATATATATAGAATTATCCTGAACAGAAAATGAATTTTCTGTGTAAGGAAAAAATGCAAAGAATTTCCTTTAATTTAGGGTGATAAAGAGTTAAAATCCTGTTCACAAAGCAAATCCAGAGAGAACTTTGGTTGTGGAAAAAGCAGTGGGAGTCCCTCTTTCCTTTTAAGCAGATGGGAATAGGCAGGGTGTTTTTTTTAACTTGACAGTTGTGTACTTACCGATGGAATATGCACAAGCCTGTAAATATAAGCCAAATAATAACAAACACAAATAAATAGGAGGGTTTTGTAATTTTCAGTGCCTAATGAAGTAATAGTTGTGTTTTCAAAAAGGGAAACGTAGGGCTTTCACAGCAGAGAACATGCTGATTACTGTATTGTGAGTGGCTGGCTTTTGATTTTCCAGGATGGATTAATTCTCAGAACACAACAGGTTCCCTGTCCTCCCCCACTGGAGTCCCAGTCTCCAATAGACTCGTTTTATATGCTGGGGGATTAATACAGCACAGCAATCAGTCATAAAAAGCAAGCTTTAGTGAGTTTGTAAAGGGGCAGAACAGGCAGATCAAGTCTTGTGACCATCTTATTGCTTTCGAGTGCTTTCAAACAATGGTGGTCAGATTTTTTTGATTTTTTTTTTAGGTCTATTTGTTGTTAAAAAGGAATAGGGAGTTGGTTTTTTCATCATAAGTGGATAGATTTTGGAAGAGCTCTCTTGCAAATTGTGAGAAATAAGCTGAAATGTTTGCAAAACTCTGATTTTTTTACTGCTTCTAATAATTTGGCTTTGTTTTGCCTAAAGTACCTGTAAAATACATTTTTAAATACAATCAACAAAACTCCAAACCCCGGGCACTTAATGCCATTGTCACAATCTTTATTTAACAGTTGATTTTGTATTTTGAGGTTGGTGCAGGTGTTTCTGTAGTGAGACGCTGAAAAAGCTCCCCTTGATTTGCAAAGGGGAAAGGTACTGAAAGGTACTGAGGCTGTACCCAAAATTGCCTTCAGTCTTTGTACCAAGCCTGAGCTGTACTGTTGGGTTAGAATTCATTGCCTGCTTAGAGTAGACTTCTTTGTATTAAAAAGGGGAATTTATGAAGGAATGTAGAAGAATGCATTTTTAGGAATGAATTCTTCCCTGTGAGGGTGGGGAGGCCCTGGCACAGGTTGCCCAGAGAAGCTGTGGCTGCCCCTGGATCCCTGGAAGTGCCCAAGGCCAGGTTGGACAGGGCTTGGAGCACCCTGGGCTGGTGGAAGGTGTCCCTGTCCAGGGCAGGGGGTTGGAAGCAGATGATCTTTAAGGTCCCTTCCAAC
>NW_020885473.1:0-13958 GCF_003945725.1 Corapipo altera
AAAAAAAAAAAAATATTTGGTACAAAACTCTAGAACAGTGTGCCATTAAAATTGCCTGGAAAACAGAGTTCACAACCAACCAACTTTTAGAAATATTAGAAAAACATATGAAACACATAGGTCTAGAGAAATAAAGGAAAAGGTCATAAGAACCTATCAAAAACCCATATTCTCCTGAAGAATATTGACTGCTGCTGAGAAGATGTAAAACCCTGTTGCTCCCGGCAAAGGAGTAGACAGAGGAGGCAGAGCAATAATACGGTGGAGAACAGATATGGGAAATTATATATGGATTGTGGTACTTTTGTGGCAGCTTTCCCCAAGCAGGGAAAGTCCACATCAGCCATACAAGTGGACTCTGACCAGATGGAGCGATCTAAAAACAATTAGGACTAATCTTACAGCAGGATCTCCCAATTTCTCTGCTACACTGTGTCAAATAGCTCCTTTACAACATTGTTCAAATTTGAAACCTTATTATCTTTGTCCTGCATCTAATCCAGGAAAGGGATATTGTAACTACCCTGATCAATATTATTGTGCACACTGGGATTGTGCCACTATTGCTTCCGCCTGGACCCCTACTTCTCGAGATAAGTACCTAACGACGACATGGGGACCACCTGGCTGTAAACCTTCACAAGTTGTTTTGTCTAGAGGATCAAAGAGGTATAGCAATTGTGAGTATATAACCCTCCAGGTAATGCAACCAGAAGACCCAGGATGGTTAATAGGAAGAACCTGGGGAATCAGATACTGGGAACATGGTACAGACAGGGGAGGGCTGATATTCATAAAAAAACAAGAAATCACCCACCTCCCTCTGGCAGTAGGATCCAATAAAGTCATAAAGAAAAAGGAGGATAATTTAAATCAGGAGAGTAGAAAAACTTCCACAGTTTCAACTGCCCCGACTGTAAGTTTTAATGACTCTAGTAGAACCTCAACCTACACTAAGGTACATGAGAAAGCAGAACCATTGTTAAAATTGATGCAAGCGGCCTACTACACACTTAACCACACCGACTCTAACTTGACTAATTCCTGTTGGTTGTGTTATGACATCAAACCTCCATTCTATGAAGGGATAGCTCTGAACACCTCATTTAAAATATCCAATCAAGGCAACCCTAGGCAATGTAATTGGGGAGAAAAACAGATAGGAATCACTCTCCAACAGGTGAGAGGACAGGGAGTGTGCATAGGAAATGTACCTCCAACGAAAAGAGACTTATGCAGCTATACCATCAAGAAACTTGATAAAACCAAGAAATGGGTTATACCTGGCAGAGAAGGATGGTGGATATGCTCCAGGACTGGTGTCACTCCCTGCTTGTCTTTACGAATATTTAACGAAAGTAAAGACTTTTGTGTTCAAATAACGATAATACCCCGAATTCTTTACCATTCGAAGGAATCGATTCTTGACCGATGGGATGATAATAAACACAGGATACAAAAAAGGGAACCATTTACTACCATAACTATTGCCATGCTCCTTGGACTGGGAACAGTGGGGGCGGCGACAGGAATTGCATCCCTTGTTGAACAAAGTAAAGGGATAACATCTCTAAGAGCAGCAGTCGATGAAGACAGTGAGAATCGAAAAATCAATATCATACTTAGAGAAGTCTCTTACTTCACTTTCTGAAGTGGTTCTACAAAATAGGAGAGGATTAGATTTAATATTCTTACAACAAGGGGGGCTATGTGTTGCATTAGGAGAAGAATGTTGCTTTTATGCAGATAATTCAGGAGTAGTTCGTGAATCTATGACTAAATTACGTGAAGGAATTCTTCAAAGGAAAAAGGAAAGAGAAACTCAACAAAGCTGGTTTGAATCATGGTTTAACAAATCACCCTGGTCAACTACCTTAATTTCTACCCTAATAGGCCCTCTAATAATGTTGTTAATTACATTTGGTCCTTGTATTTTGAATAAATTTGTAACTTTTGTTAAAGGTAGGATTGAAACGGTACAACTTATGGTAATGAGACAGCCATATTCCGAATCGAGAGAAGACACATCTAAAGCTGAACCATTTCCTACCTTGAGTGCAGCCCGAGAAGCTGTAATAAGGTTTGATAAGCAAATTAATGATAAATAGAAAAGGGGGAAATTGTGATAGCCAATAAAGACCAAAGAAGAGATAATTTGCTTATCAACTTATATTTGCAACACTGTAATTACAAACTGTGATATGCATATTGATTGTATCATATACATGTACATTCTGCGGGTTTTTGCTGGGTGTTTGGTGTATGGGTTTTCTTACAGCTAAGGCTAAGAGAGTTATCTCTACAGCCAGTCATAGTTCATGTATTCTTCGACGAACAGGCGCCTAAAGATTTAAAATTCTACTATATTTACAGCCAAAGCTAAAAGGGTTATCTCTACGGCCAGTCGTGGTTCGTGTATTCTTGGACGAACAGGCGCCTAGAGATTTAAAGTTCTACTATATTTTATTCTTGAGATAGTGAGGGGGTTTTGGGCCTCTTGACCTTGTGAGGGTCTGTTTTGTTTCTTTGTGGGGTTGTGGTTGAGTTTGGCAGTCCATTTGTTTTGTTTTGATGTAGTCACCCATTTGTTTCACGAATCGCGATTATTTATATATCACACAAACCATAATGTTATGTTACAATAATTAGTGATATTTTGTTATGTTACCTGTAGATCTTAGAAATATATATATACATATAAAATGATGCCTAAAGCAATATGAGAGGGAACTAATTACGTCAAGAAAAGGACCCGAAAAGAGAACAGAACTATTTCCCAGCGGCAAGATAGCACATGCGCAGAAGAGGCTGAAACTAGCCAAGCTTGTCTCCTAGCAACAAGATAACGCATGCGTATAGCTTCTCGGCAACAGAACAGAGCCTGCGCAGATAGACCTGATGACGTAAAACAAAGGAATCAAACAAAAGGAGGGGACTTTAAAAAGATAAGCAGTTACAAACCTATAAAAGGCAGATTGAAAATTATTGAAGTGTGCCTTGGATGAGCAAGGAAGACTCATCAAGTCACCCAGCGCTGTTTTGCTTATTTGATTTTTATATAAATCTTTAATAAATTTTTTTTTACTACAATATTTAAATCTAGTGTTGATTTTACTTATAACAATTTTTGGTGCCGTGACTCGGATCGGGGTTCCTGGGCGGCGGAACTACTACCCGGGGCGGGTACCCCGTCCTTGTTTTTTTTGGATGGTCCTGGAGAGGGGTTCCGCAGCACAGACTCTGAAATTCCGACCAAGAAGATTTAGAAAAAGCAAATAAGCAAATAAAATTACTGCAGTTCCCTGTAATTTTTATGCATAAGCCCAGGCAAAGACTAACTCCAGGAAAAAGTGAGTAGTGAAACCTCTCCAGTCGGGAGGGACCATTCAACAGGAGTTTGAACGGGGACTTACTCCAGGGGGAGTAAGTGTCTTACTCCAGGAGAGAGTAAGAGTACCAGGTGCCGCTCGGTTTGGGAAGGGACCGTCCAGCGAGGAGTTGGATGAAGACTTATCCAGGAGAGGTAAGTATTTGCGAACCCCTCTCGGTGGGGAGGGAACCCCAGAGTGTGAGAGATTGAGAAGTCCAGCAGGACAAGTGATTGAGACCTCCCGGTAGTGCAGTTCTGGTATCTCCAGAGGAGACAAGTCACGAAAGGAGGGAAGCGACTGAAGTGAATTTGTGTGTGAAAGCATTCTGGAAGATGGGACAGAAGAAAAGTAAATCTTCTACTCCCATGGGTGGCTGTGAATTAGTGCAGGACAGCCCTAAGAGTGAGGAAGAACCCAAAGGGAAGGGTGAAATGGGGGATCATAAGGAGAAGCTGCAGGATACCCCACAGGAGAGGAAAAAACTAGAGAATGAGTTCGTGGTGGGGTTACCAACCATACCCCCAGACAGTCCTTTAGGAGTTATGATCAAGTATTGGAATGATTATCCCTCTAGAGAAGGAAAGTCGAGGGAGAAGATGGTGCATTATTGTATGGAAGTATGGGGAGGAAAGCAAATCAGACAGGACTATTTGTTTTGGCCGGTGTATGGTTCGTTTGAGGATTGGATATGTCAGGCTTTAAATTTGTATGTGAATAGCAAAAGACCATTTTGTGCAGAGGAATGTGAGTACGCTAGCTTATGGATAGAAGCAGATACTAGAATCTCTCTCTCCTTGTTAAGTGAAGAGAAAGGACAGAAGACGGCTTATGACCTAAAAGAGTTCCAAAGAATACCCCCCCCCATATGTCCTGTCTTGGCCTATGCCCATGGGGTCACCTCTGTGTGGTGCTGTAATTCAGAAAGACCACAGGAGTGTATTCACTCCTACTGCTCCAGCAAAATTACCTCTCTCCCCTATTGAAATTCAGGAAGCCACCCTGTCAGTGGCTGCTGGAGTAAGAGATCAGCAAACATCCTGTCCACTCCCCCTTCAGGAAGCGCAGCAATCAGCAGCTCCTGACACACAGAGTCCTAACATAATATCCCCAATGGTTCCACAGTCCATGCAGACAGAGCCTTGTTCTTCAGGAGTAGTCTCTTTATCTACGAACACGTCACAGCTGTACCCCTTAAGAGAGACTACAATGGGGAGAGGAAGAAATCAAGGGGATAAGATAGGGTTTATATCAGTTCCTTTGAATTCAGGAGATGTTAGAGCATTTAAGAAAGAGATGGGAAATCTCTTAGAGGATCCTTTGGGAGTGTCCGAGAGGTTTGACCAGTTTTTAGGTCCTAATATATATACTTGGGAAGAAATACAGTCAATTTTAGGAATATTATTCACTGTGGAAGAGCGGGGAATGATTAGAAAAGCAGGAATAAAAGGCTGGGACCAAAGGCACCGGCAGGGTCCAGCTGCAGATGTTAAATGGCCTTTAGAAAACCCTAATTGGAACCATAATGAGCCAAATCATAGAAGAAATATGATTGACCTGAGAGAAATGATTGTCCAGGGGATAAAGGAATCTGTTCCTAGAGGGCAGAATGTTACGAAGGCTTTTAGTGAATATCAAAAGAAAGAAGAAAGTCCAACTGAATGGTTAGAGAGACTCAGAAGGACTTTCCAACTTTATTCTGGTATGGATCCGGGTGATGGAATGGGACAGCAAGTCCTTAAGATGTGGTTTGTGAGTGGAGCCTGGGCAGATATTAAAAAGAAGCTGGAAGACATAGATGATTGGCAGTGTAAAGAAATGGATGAATTGTTGAGGGCTGCGCAGAAGGTATATGTGCGGAGGGAGGAAGAGAGTCAAAGGGAACGAGAGGAGAAACAGGAAGAATTACAGAGAAAGGAAGAAGAAAGGCAGAAAAGGCAAGAAGAAATGCAGAGGGAGCAGACAAAAATTTTAGTGGCAGCTATAAAAGAAGGACAAAGAGGGGACAGAGAACGGAGACGAAGGATCCCTTGTGGACCTAATTAACGTGAACCCTTAAGAGAACGTGTGCGGTTAGACTTAAGTGAAATATAGTGTCACTATTGTGGGCAGAAGGGACACATACAAAGAAATTGCAGGAAGAAACTACGAGATGAACAGATTTACCAGGAAGAATAGGGGAGTCAGGGGCTCTATTTGCTGGGGACCCAGAAGAATACAGAGCCCTTGATAAAACTTAAAATAGGTCCCCAGCAACAAGAACTTGAGTTCCTAGTGGATTCAGGGGCAGAAAGATTGACAGTTCAAAAGTTACCCTGGGGCTGCACGACTTCCTCAGACACAGTCCAAGTTATAGGGGCCAAGGGAGAACCATTTAAGGTGCCCCTCATAAAAGAAGTGGAAATAGAAGCCCAAAATAAATATGCATTAGGAACATTTCTGTTGGTTCCTGAGGCTGAGTATAATTTATTAGGGAGAGATTTGATAATAGAATTGGGAATTAATTTAGAAGTGAAAGATCAAAAATTACAAGTCCAAATATATGCCCTTACGGCAGAGGACGAAAAAAGAATAAATCCTGAGGTGTGGTTTACTCCTGACTCTGTGGGAAAGCTAGATATAAAGCCATTTGAAATTTCTATTCGAAATCCAGAAGAACCAATAAGAGTGAAACAATATCCCATCCCACATAAAGGAAGAGTTGGACTTAAACCAACCATAGAAAGACTTTTAACACAAGGATTATTAGAACCATGTAAGTCACCCCATAACACTCCCATCTTGCCAGTAAAGAAACCTGACGGGTCATATCGTCTGGTGCAGGATTTAAGGGAAGTGAACAAATGGACAGTTACCCGGTACCCTGTAGTTGCTAATCCTTATACTTTACTAAACCAACTCTCACCTGACCATAAGTGGTATAGCGTGGTCGACCTGAAAGATGCATTTTGGACTTGTCCTCTGAAAGAAGAAAGTAGAGATTACTTTGCTTTTGAATGGGAAGACCCTGACTCACATAGGAAACAACAACTTAGATGGACTGTTTTACCTCAGGGATTTACAGAATCCCCTAATTTGTTTGGGCAAGCCTTAGGACAATTATTAGAGTCTTTTGAACCTCGCCAGGGTACAATTTTGATTCAATATGTTGATGACTTGTTAGTTGCTGGAGAAAAATTAGAAGATGTCAGAGATGAAAGCATTAGACTTCTGAATTTCTTAAGTTTAAAAGGTTTGAAAGTGTCAAAGTCCAAATTGCAGTTTACAGAGGAAGAAGTTAAGTATTTAGGGCATTGGTTGAGCAAAGGACATAAAAGATTAGATCCTGATCGAGTAAATGGAATTCTGTCACTACCTGTACCCAGGAACAAAAGACAGATTAGACAACTTCTGGGCTTATTTGGGTATTGTAGGCAATGGATTGAAAATTACAGTAGTAAAGTCAAATTTTTGTATGAAAAATTAACCAAGGAGGGGTTGGTAAAGTGGAGTGATGAAGATGAACAGCAATTAGAAAAATTGAAGGAGGATTTAGTAAATGCACCTGTGTTAAGTCTGCCAGACAATCGGAAACCTTTTTATCTATTTGTAAATACAGAAAATGGTACAGTATATGGAGTTCTAACTCAGACCTGGGCCGGACAGAGGAAACCGGTAGGGTACTATTCAAAATTGCTAGATCCAGTAAGTAGAGGTTGGCCAACCTGTTTGCAATGTATAGTTGCTACAGCTTTGTTAGTTGAAGAAGCTATAAAGGTAACTTTTGGAGGAGAATAAAAGTATTTACTCCCCATAATATAAGAGGAGTATTACAACAGAGAGCTGAGAAATGGTTGACTGATAGTCGACTATTAAAATATGAAAGTATCCTATTGCATGCACCTGACCTGGAGTTAGAGATGACTCATGTGCAAAATCCAGCTCAATTTCTATATGGAGAACCTAAAGAAGATATAAGACATGACTGTTTGCAAGTAATAAACCTTCAAACAAAGATTAGGGAGGACTTAGAAGAAGAAGAACTGAGCTCGGGAGAGAAAATATATATCGATGGTTCTTCTAGAGTGGTTAATGGGAATCGAAAGTCAGGATATGCAGTGATAGATGGAGAAAATTTTCAGGTCAGAGAATCTGGACCATTAGATAAGACATGGTCAGCCCAAGCTTGTGAGTTATATGCACTGTTGAGAGCGTTACAATTGTTAGATGGAAAGACAGGTACTATCTTCACAGACTCTAAGTATGCATTTGGAGTAGTTCACACCTTCGGCAAGATATGGGAAGAGAGAGGATTGATTAATACCCAGGGTAAAGGACTTATTCATGAAACTCTAATACGAGAAATCTTAAAAGCTTTGAGAAAGCCAAAGCAGATTGCAATAGTACATATTAAAGGGCATCAAAAAGGATTAAAGGTTACTGTTAGGGGCAATAATTTAGCAGATGAGGAAGCAAAGAAAGCAGCTTTATTAGTAATGGCAAGTTCAGAGCCAGAAGACAGAAATGTCCTGAAAAGTTTTAGTGATCAAGAGAAAAAGAAACTGCGGCAATCTGGAACAAAGGAAGAAAATAATAAATGGTTATTAGCAGATGGTCGGGAAGTACTTCCAAAAGGGTTTGCTCAGAGAATAATGAAGAAATTACATGAGCAAACCCATTGGGGAATACAGGCGTTAGTGGATCAGTTTGAAAACAAGTTTGTCTGTGTGGGAGTTTATGGAGTAGCAAAGAAAATTTTGGAAGGGTGTTTAACCTGTCAGAAGGTAAACAAAAGGCAATTGAGAGAACGGGTACAAGGGGGACGAGAAATAGCTAAGAGACCTTTTGAGAAAGTACAGACAGATTTTACTGAGCTACCTAAAGTAGGCAGGTGTCGCCATCTACTGGTGTTGGTGGACCATCTCACCCACTTTGTAGAAGCTTTTCCAGTAGCCCGATGTACAGCCAAAACTGTGATTAAGATTTTATTAGAAGAAATTATTCCAAGGTACAGTGCTGTGGCAGTAGTGGATTCGGATAGGGGACCACACTTTACCTCTAAAATAATCAAAGAGACAACAGAACTTTTTGGAACCAAGTGGGAGTACCATACTCCTTGACATCCACAAAGCTCTGGTAAAGTGGAAAGAATGAATGGAGAAATAAAGAAACAATGGACTAAATTAATGATAGAAACTAAAATGAATTGGGTAAAGTGTTTACCATTGGCCTTATTATATATACGGACCCAACCACGTACTGACACAGGAATTTCACCATTTGAAATGCTGTATGGGATGCCATATGATTTTGGAATCCCGATTGAAAATCCCAAGGTAGAAGATATCCTCTTAAGGGAATATATAATTGAGTTAATGAAAAGGAGACAGGAATTGAGGAAGAAAGGATTAGTAACTCAGAGACCCCCATTGGATATGGCAATACACAAAATTCAACCTGGAGACAGGGTGTTAATTAAAACATGGAAAGAGTCTTCATTAACCCCTCGTTGGGAAGGACCTTTTGTTGTTCTTCTCACTACAGATACAACCATTTGTACCGCTGAAAGAGGATGGACTCACGCATCTCGGGTTAAGGGACCAGTCAACACTCCTGAATGGACCGTAACCTCTCAACCTGGGAATCTCCGAATGACGTTCAGAAAAACAGGACTGGTAAATGAATCACTCTGAACGAGACTAAGACCCAGCCCAGCCTATACTCCTGGTTTGAAGTACCTCGAGACCTAACCTTAATAAGAGCTCGGTATAACCATTGGTGAGTGGACTAATCCCCTACCAGACTGGGGGAAGTGGATTATACCAAATTGCTGAAAAAGGTGAAACTTTTCCTTATTGTTGTGATCTTGAGACTGAAATTACTTTGCCAGAAAGACCTGTACGGAAGATACCCTGTATAAAACACCCAGTTTCAGGACCCCGGAGCTGGGTCAGTTGTAAATGTACATTATGTGGTATAGAGTGGTATTGTGCGGGACACCCATTGTATGAATTGTCGAGAGTTCTTTATTGCTTCTGATGAGAAACTGAATGTTTTAAAAATTGATAAGTTATTCTGTGGATAGGAGTAGTAGAGAACTGGGAAGTCTAAAAAAAAAAAAAATATTTGGTACAAAACTCTAGAACAGTGTGCCATTAAAATTGCCTGGAAAACAGAGTTCACAACCAACCAACTTTTAGAAATATTAGAAAAACATATGAAACACATAGGTCTAGAGAAATAAAGGAAAAGGTCATAAGAACCTATCAAAAACCCATATTCTCCTGAAGAATATTGACTGCTGCTGAGAAGATGTAAAACCCTGTTGCTCCCGGCAAAGGAGTAGACAGAGGAGGCAGAGCAATAATACGGTGGAGAACAGATATGGGAAATTATATATGGATTGTGGTACTTTTGTGGCAGCTTTCCCCAAGCAGGGAAAGTCCACATCAGCCATACAAGTGGACTCTGACCAGATGGAGCGATCTAAAAACAATTAGGACTAATCTTACAGCAGGATCTCCCAATTTCTCTGCTACACTGTGTCAAATAGCTCCTTTACAACATTGTTCAAATTTGAAACCTTATTATCTTTGTCCTGCATCTAATCCAGGAAAGGGATATTGTAACTACCCTGATCAATATTATTGTGCACACTGGGATTGTGCCACTATTGCTTCCGCCTGGACCCCTACTTCTCGAGATAAGTACCTAACGACGACATGGGGACCACCTGGCTGTAAACCTTCACAAGTTGTTTTGTCTAGAGGATCAAAGAGGTATAGCAATTGTGAGTATATAACCCTCCAGGTAATGCAACCAGAAGACCCAGGATGGTTAATAGGAAGAACCTGGGGAATCAGATACTGGGAACATGGTACAGACAGGGGAGGGCTGATATTCATAAAAAAACAAGAAATCACCCACCTCCCTCTGGCAGTAGGATCCAATAAAGTCATAAAGAAAAAGGAGGATAATTTAAATCAGGAGAGTAGAAAAACTTCCACAGTTTCAACTGCCCCGACTGTAAGTTTTAATGACTCTAGTAGAACCTCAACCTACACTAAGGTACATGAGAAAGCAGAACCATTGTTAAAATTGATGCAAGCGGCCTACTACACACTTAACCACACCGACTCTAACTTGACTAATTCCTGTTGGTTGTGTTATGACATCAAACCTCCATTCTATGAAGGGATAGCTCTGAACACCTCATTTAAAATATCCAATCAAGGCAACCCTAGGCAATGTAATTGGGGAGAAAAACAGATAGGAATCACTCTCCAACAGGTGAGAGGACAGGGAGTGTGCATAGGAAATGTACCTCCAACGAAAAGAGACTTATGCAGCTATACCATCAAGAAACTTGATAAAACCAAGAAATGGGTTATACCTGGCAGAGAAGGATGGTGGATATGCTCCAGGACTGGTGTCACTCCCTGCTTGTCTTTACGAATATTTAACGAAAGTAAAGACTTTTGTGTTCAAATAACGATAATACCCCGAATTCTTTACCATTCGAAGGAATCGATTCTTGACCGATGGGATGATAATAAACACAGGATACAAAAAAGGGAACCATTTACTACCATAACTATTGCCATGCTCCTTGGACTGGGAACAGTGGGGGCGGCGACAGGAATTGCATCCCTTGTTGAACAAAGTAAAGGGATAACATCTCTAAGAGCAGCAGTCGATGAAGACAGTGAGAATCGAAAAATCAATATCATACTTAGAGAAGTCTCTTACTTCACTTTCTGAAGTGGTTCTACAAAATAGGAGAGGATTAGATTTAATATTCTTACAACAAGGGGGGCTATGTGTTGCATTAGGAGAAGAATGTTGCTTTTATGCAGATAATTCAGGAGTAGTTCGTGAATCTATGACTAAATTACGTGAAGGAATTCTTCAAAGGAAAAAGGAAAGAGAAACTCAACAAAGCTGGTTTGAATCATGGTTTAACAAATCACCCTGGTCAACTACCTTAATTTCTACCCTAATAGGCCCTCTAATAATGTTGTTAATTACATTTGGTCCTTGTATTTTGAATAAATTTGTAACTTTTGTTAAAGGTAGGATTGAAACGGTACAACTTATGGTAATGAGACAGCCATATTCCGAATCGAGAGAAGACACATCTAAAGCTGAACCATTTCCTACCTTGAGTGCAGCCCGAGAAGCTGTAATAAGGTTTGATAAGCAAATTAATGATAAATAGAAAAGGGGGAAATTGTGATAGCCAATAAAGACCAAAGAAGAGATAATTTGCTTATCAACTTATATTTGCAACACTGTAATTACAAACTGTGATATGCATATTGATTGTATCATATACATGTACATTCTGCGGGTTTTTGCTGGGTGTTTGGTGTATGGGTTTTCTTACAGCTAAGGCTAAGAGAGTTATCTCTACAGCCAGTCATAGTTCATGTATTCTTCGACGAACAGGCGCCTAAAGATTTAAAATTCTACTATATTTACAGCCAAAGCTAAAAGGGTTATCTCTACGGCCAGTCGTGGTTCGTGTATTCTTGGACGAACAGGCGCCTAGAGATTTAAAGTTCTACTATATTTTATTCTTGAGATAGTGAGGGGGTTTTGGGCCTCTTGACCTTGTGAGGGTCTGTTTTGTTTCTTTGTGGGGTTGTGGTTGAGTTTGGCAGTCCATTTGTTTTGTTTTGATGTAGTCACCCATTTGTTTCACGAATCGCGATTATTTATATATCACACAAACCATAATGTTATGTTACAATAATTAGTGATATTTTGTTATGTTACCTGTAGATCTTAGAAATATATATATACATATAAAATGATGCCTAAAGCAATATGAGAGGGAACTAATTACGTCAAGAAAAGGACCCGAAAAGAGAACAGAACTATTTCCCAGCGGCAAGATAGCACATGCGCAGAAGAGGCTGAAACTAGCCAAGCTTGTCTCCTAGCAACAAGATAACGCATGCGTATAGCTTCTCGGCAACAGAACAGAGCCTGCGCAGATAGACCTGATGACGTAAAACAAAGGAATCAAACAAAAGGAGGGGACTTTAAAAAGATAAGCAGTTACAAACCTATAAAAGGCAGATTGAAAATTATTGAAGTGTGCCTTGGATGAGCAAGGAAGACTCATCAAGTCACCCAGCGCTGTTTTGCTTATTTGATTTTTATATAAATCTTTAATAAATTTTTTTTTACTACAATATTTAAATCTAGTGTTGATTTTACTTATAACAATTTTTGGTGCCGTGACTCGGATCGGGGTTCCTGGGCGGCGGAACTACTACCCGGGGCGGGTACCCCGTCCTTGTTTTTTTTGGATGGTCCTGGAGAGGGGTTCCGCAGCACAGACTCTGAAATTCCGACCAAGAAGATTTAGAAAAAGCAAATAAGCAAATAAAATTACTGCAGTTCCCTGTAATTTTTATGCATAAGCCCAGGCAAAGACTAACTCCAGGAAAAAGTGAGTAGTGAAACCTCTCCAGTCGGGAGGGACCATTCAACAGGAGTTTGAACGGGGACTTACTCCAGGGGGAGTAAGTGTCTTACTCCAGGAGAGAGTAAGAGTACCAGGTGCCGCTCGGTTTGGGAAGGGACCGTCCAGCGAGGAGTTGGATGAAGACTTATCCAGGAGAGGTAAGTATTTGCGAACCCCTCTCGGTGGGGAGGGAACCCCAGAGTGTGAGAGATTGAGAAGTCCAGCAGGACAAGTGATTGAGACCTCCCGGTAGTGCAGTTCTGGTATCTCCAGAGGAGACAAGTCACGAAAGGAGGGAAGCGACTGAAGTGAATTTGTGTGTGAAAGCATTCTGGAAGATGGGACAGAAGAAAAGTAAATCTTCTACTCCCATGGGTGGCTGTGAATTAGTGCAGGACAGCCCTAAGAGTGAGGAAGAACCCAAAGGGAAGGGTGAAATGGGGGATCATAAGGAGAAGCTGCAGGATACCCCACAGGAGAGGAAAAAACTAGAGAATGAGTTCGTGGTGGGGTTACCAACCATACCCCCAGACAGTCCTTTAGGAGTTATGATCAAGTATTGGAATGATTATCCCTCTAGAGAAGGAAAGTCGAGGGAGAAGATGGTGCATTATTGTATGGAAGTATGGGGAGGAAAGCAAATCAGACAGGACTATTTGTTTTGGCCGGTGTATGGTTCGTTTGAGGATTGGATATGTCAGGCTTTAAATTTGTATGTGAATAGCAAAAGACCATTTTGTGCAGAGGAATGTGAGTACGCTAGCTTATGGATAGAAGCAGATACTAGAATCTCTCTCTCCTTGTTAAGTGAAGAGAAAGGACAGAAGACGGCTTATGACCTAAAAGAGTTCCAAAGAATACCCCCCCCCATATGTCCTGTCTTGGCCTATGCCCATGGGGTCACCTCTGTGTGGTGCTGTAATTCAGAAAGACCACAGGAGTGTATTCACTCCTACTGCTCCAGCAAAATTACCTCTCTCCCCTATTGAAATTCAGGAAGCCACCCTGTCAGTGGCTGCTGGAGTAAGAGATCAGCAAACATCCTGTCCACTCCCCCTTCAGGAAGCGCAGCAATCAGCAGCTCCTGACACACAGAGTCCTAACATAATATCCCCAATGGTTCCACAGTCCATGCA
>NW_020885474.1:0-2807 GCF_003945725.1 Corapipo altera
TCCCCTCCGTGTCCCTGGATTCTCCCACTGGTCCCTCACCCCCATTCCCAGTGTGTGCACCCCCCTCCCAGACCCCCCACCCCCAGCCCACCTTGCGCTTGACGTCGGAGGCGATGCTGAAGAGCAGGGACCAGTAGAAGGAGAGCTCGATCATGTAGTACCAGTACTGGGAGGGCAGCATGCTCTGGAGGGCAAGGGGCAGCTTGGGGGGATGCTCTGGGTCCCCCAGAGGGGTTTGATCCCCTTCCATGGGCACAGAGTCCTGGGGACCCTCTGCCCCCCTCAGCAAACCTGCCCCACCCAAACCCCCACGGGTGCCAGGGACACTGAGTGACCCCAGAGAGACCCCCCCCTGCACCCCCAGTTCCCAAATCTGACCCTGATGCCGGGGGTGGGATCAGGAGCTCACCTGGATGGGGTATCCCTTCCACACCTCCCGGAGGTCGTAGAACCAGGGTTTCTGTGGGATGGGGAGGGGGAGACACACAGGGGTGTTAGAGGGGAGGGGGCCCAGGGGGACGAGGCACTGCTGGGGGTGGGTGGGCAATACTTACATCCACTATGACAGCCATGCCAGCAATGAAAGCAATAAGGTAAAAGGTGAATCTCCAACTGGAAAAAGGAAGCAGACGGTCCTCAGACGGGCACGGGGGGGCAGGGAGGGAGGAGGACGGACCCACCGGCCCCACACCCCACCCAGCCCACCCTCCCACCGTGGCTCCCGGCCAAAAGGGTGCCCTCCCAGCCCCCTCCCTGCCGTGGGGGGACGGTGACACCGGGCAGGGGTCTCACCTGGCCTCCCGAAACTTCTTGAGCAGGCTGGGCCGGTCCTGGTTGCGGCGGCGGCGGAACCAGCGCTCGACCTGCCGCACGGAGCAGCCGCTCCTCTTGGACAGCAGCTCCACGTCGGCCTGGGGACAGCGGGGATGTCACCACGGGGACCCCGGCCCTGCTGCTCACCTCCCCCTCCCCACCCCCGGCCACCCCCCACCCCTCACCTGCTTGGGGTGTTTGGAGGTGGAGGCGTAGAACTTCTCCAGCACAGCGTTGGGGGTGGCTTTTAACCTGATCTTCTCCTTGACGTTCAGGAGCCCGGCCAGGGGGGTGGCCACGTACCTGGGGAAGGAGCAGGGGGATGTTTGTCCCCACCTCTGTCACCTGTGGGATTTGGGCCCCCCCCCCAAAGCCACCCCAGGGTGACTCACGACCCCTCAGTGCCTCAGTTTCCCCGCCCTGCCGTGCCCTCTCCGAGGTGGGTTTTGCCACAGGGGACCCTCCACCCCCAGGTCCCTGTGTCACCCCAGGGTGGGGGACGGGGCCATCCCCGCCCCGCTGAAGGGCCCCCCCTTCTCCCTTCTCCTGCCATCCCAACAAAGCCGGGTCTGTTCCCATTGTTTGCCCAACAAATCGCTCCTTAAATGCCGCCTGGGCCCGATAAGGGTGGCGGGGGCTGCACAAAGCCCCATCTGTGTGGGGGGCACGTGGTTTGGGGAGGGGGCCGATGGGACCCCCGGGGTGCCACAGGCACCCCCCAGCCAGGCTGAGGGCCAGGTGACACAGAGCCAGGGGTTCAGGGGCTCAGGGGCTCAGGGCAGGGACTCACGTCTCAAAGAGGTGCCGGACGATGAGGAAGAGGAAGGCCAGGGGGAGGGTGATGTACAGGTCGGAGGCTTTGGCATAGACTCGCCCATCCCGGTCCTCCAGGTCGGCCCAGGTGAGGTTTGCCGGGAGCCAGAGCCGTTCCCACCAGAAATAGCTGTACAAGGTCTGAAACATGCTGGGGGGGGTGGGAGAGAAAGGGGGAGGTGAGGGGGGCACCGGCACCCCCGCGGGGCCCCGATCCCACCCCGGGGGGATCCCACCAACACCCCCGGCCCCCCGATTTCCACCTCAGCTCCCAGGGAGCCCCCGGCCGAGCCCCCCCGGGCCGCTGAAATCCCCCCGGAGCTGCCGAGCTCCGGACTTTGCTCCTGCAGTCAGAGGTCAGTGGGTGAACATTAACTCAGGCCCTGCTCCCGATCCCGATGACCACAGCCCGGATTCCTGGGACAGCCCGAGAGAGCTCCGGGCTCCAGGCCCCGGACCCCCCGCCCCGGGACGGGCACAGCCCCGGGGGGCGCAGGGAGAAGCCCCCTCCGCACAGTTCCCCTCCCGAGCGCCGTGTCCGCATCCCGGGGCCGATCCCAGCGCAATTCCCGGTGGGACAGCGAGGCCAGGCGCGGGCCCAGCGCGGGATTAGGGATTTGCCGGCGGCACAATGAGCACCTTTGTGTCTGGGGAAGGCTCGGACGGGCCCCGGGAGGGGCGCTGGGGGAGCCCCCCCGGGCCGGGGGAGGGGGGTCGGCGCATCCCGGCCCTTTTTGGGGCGCTCCGAGGGGTCGGGACGGGGTCAATCCCGAACGCCCCAAGGCGGAGCAGGGATTTGGGAGCGGGACGGGGCGGTTCGGTTCCTCCGGGGGAGGAAGAGGAACCCCTGCGGGCGGTTTCGCAAGGCGGGGCGGGCCGGGAGGTGCCGCAATTCCCGATCCCCGCAATTCCCGGCGCTCCCGGGCAGGTAACGGGAGCGGGCGGGGGCGGGAGGCCCCGGGCGGCGGCGGGGGGGGGTTCACCCGCGGGAGGGGGGCACGGCCAGGCCGGACCCTCCCCCCCGGGGGGATTTCAGGAGCTGGAAAGGGGGAGCAGCCCGGAATTCCCAGGCCTGGGAGACAAACCCGGGGCTGGGAGCAGCGCAGGGAAAGGGGCGCGGGTGGGACCCGGCACCGAGCGCTGCGTGTCCCCCTCCCCACCCCCCGGGCCGGGGGGGTGCG
>NW_020885474.1:7807-13934 GCF_003945725.1 Corapipo altera
ATGGGGTGCAGGGGGTCTCCATGCCCAGGGGATGGGGTGCAGGGGGTGTGGGTGCCCAGAGCACCAATACCCCCAAGGGAGGTGCACCCATCTCCCCTGGGGAAAGGAGCTGCTCCCTCCACAGCCCCACCAGGGACACCCCAAACCCTTTTCCTGGCCGGGGGCTCCCCAGCACCCCCTCCCCACCCCCTGCAGCACAGGGGGCACAGATCCCCCGACCTGCTGCTCCCGGGGCTTTATTTCCTGGGCTCCTACGGAAGCAAGGAGTGAATCTGGGTCATGGCAGGAGAGATTGTCCCCAAAAAACAGCCTGGGGCTGGGGCGGCTCCCTGGAGCGTGACAGGCACTGGGGGGAGTGACGTGTTTTTCTTGCTGCTGCAGGCAAGAAAAAAAGGGGTGAAACATCATGTTTTGGGGGGGAGGGGGGGACAACCAGCCCCAAAGTCACCGTTTCTGGGAAAAAACAGGTTAAAATACTAAATGCTCCCAGGGCTGCGGGGGTGGGATGGTCTCTGTCCCCTCTGGGCTGAGGTGGGTTTTCCTGTTCTCCCCGGAGCCCTGGTGCACCCCATTTCACATAAACCCAAAAATCTGAGGGTTTAGTGCTGGAAGTGGATCCCAGGCCTGTCCAGGGTCACCAGGAACCCGCCTGGGGGGTGGAATCTGTGGGTGACATCGGTGACAAGTGGCTCCAGGGAGGCTGGGGTGACCCCTCCGAGGGGAAGGGAGGGGTCTGGGGGGTTTTTGGAGGACGGAGACACGTCGCTGCCACGCCCGACGTGCCCCATCCCGGCAGGATCACATCCAGCATCACCGGGAGGTCCACGTGGTGATGGGCAACGAGGCCTGTGACCTGGACTCCACGGTCTCGGCGCTGGCCCTGGCCTATTTCCTGGCCCAGGTGGGTCCCTCCCGCTGGCTCGGGGACACGGTGGCCCAGGGGACGCCTCACGGGGTGTCACCCCCCACCACCACAGAGCTCCCCGGCTCCCAGAGCCGCCGTCGTGCCGGTGCTGAACATCCCCCGCGCCGACTTCACGCTGCGGACGGAGACGATGTTCCTGCTGCGGGATCGGGGCGTCCCGGCCTCCTCCCTCATCTTTCGGGATGAGATCGACCTGGGGGGGCTGCACCACGCCGGGCTGCTCTCCCTGACGCTGGTGGATCACCACGTCCTGCCCGGGTGAGCCGGGGGTGGGGTGACACGGGGACACCCACCCGGAGCCTCGCGCTTTCCTCGCTTGGCACGGCACGGGTCAGATTTATCCCTCTGCGGGGTGTTTTTAGGGAAGGAGAGGAATACAGGGGGCTCCCGGGCTCTGCCGGGGGGTGACCCTCCCCGTGTTGCCCCGGCAGTGCCGACGCAGCCCTGGAGGAGGCCGTGGTGGAGGTGCTGGACCACCGGCCGCTGGAGCGGGAGCGCGGCCCGCCGTGCCGGGTGACAGTGGAGCCGGTGGGCTCCTGTGCCACGCTGGTGACCGAGCGCATCGCCCAGGGCCCCCCGGGGCTGCTGGACAGAACCACGGCCGCGCTGCTGCACGGTGAGGACGGGAGGGGCCCGGCCCGACCCCGGCTGAGGGGACGGTGCCAACGTGTCCCCCCCGCCCTGTGTCCCCCACAGGCACCATCCTCCTGGACTGCATCAACCTGAGCCCGGCCGCCGGCAAGGTGACGCCGCGGGACGTGGCGTGCGTGGCCCTGCTCGAGGAGAGGTTCCCCGAGCTGCCGCCCCGCGACAGCGTCTTCGGAGCCCTGCAGGCGGCCAAGTTTGACGTCTCAGGTGCGGTGACACCCCGGGGATCCCCCCCCCCAACCCTGACCCGTCTCCCCGGGGACGCCGGCGCGTGCCGGGGGCTCACGGCCGCCCCGTCCCCTCCCAGGGCTGACGACGGAGCAGATGCTGCGCAAGGACCTCAAGGTGATCTCCGGCGACGAGCTGGTCGTCGCCATCAGCGGCGTCTACGTGGACCTGGAGGTGAGGCTCGGTGGGGAGGGAACCGGGGCGGGGAGCGGCACCACGGCGGTGACACCAAAGAGCCTCTTCCCTCGTCTCCAGACGTTCCTGCTCCGGCCTGGCTTGCTGCAGGACCTGGACGCCTTCTGCCAGGCCCGTGGCTACGCGGGGCTGGTGGCCATGACCGTCTCCTTCAACGAGCGCCACGAGCCCACGCGCAAGCTGGCCGTGTACAGCCGGTGCGAGACCCTCCGCGGCACGGTGAGCTGGGGGGGGCCGGGCGCCCTCGGTTTGCCCCAAACCCTCCTGATTTTGGTGCTCCCCCGCAGCTGTGCCGGGCGCTGGAGGAGGCGACGACGCCGTCCCTGCACTTGCAGCCCCTGGCCAGCCCCTGGCCCTGCGTGGGCGCCTTCGCCCAGGGCAACGCCTTGGCCTCCAGGAAGAAGGTGCTGCCCATCCTGCGGGCAGCGCTGGGCGGCGCGGGGGGTCCCGAGGAGGAGGTGGTGCCCCCGCCCACCCCCATGAACAGCCTGGTGGAGGAGTGTCCCCTGGCCCAGGCCGTGCCCCCGCTGTGCCCCCAGGACGTCCTGGAGCGGGTCAGCCGCATCGCCACGGGGCAGCCCCCCGGCTCCCCCAAATAACGCCGGGCACCCCGCGGCTCCGGAGGGCTGGAGGACAAGTTGGGGGGCCCTGAGTGGGCCCTGGGGGGTACCCGGGCGTGGTGGGGGGGGTTGCAGCCACCTTGGTTAGAGCTCAGCTCCTGCTCCTCGGTGTGAGTTGTGCCCCCAGCGGGCTCCCCACGGGCCCCCAGGGTGGGTTTTTGGGGGCAGCAGTTGCACGCGCTTAATGAGGGCACTGGGGGGGGGGGGGGGGTTGGTTTTTAACGAGTTCTTGACGAGTTCTTGACGTTCTTCCCTCCCCTGGAGGGCTGTGAGGGGGCCCTGGATGCCGGGTCCGGACACGCAGCCAGCCCAGGATTGTCACCCACGTTTTCCAAGGATTAAATTCCCCTTTTCTTCCACTTTGGGCTCTTGGCTTTTATTCTGGGCCGGGTCTGGTGCTGCCCTGCTCATGCCAGGGGTGCCCCCCACCCGCTCCAGGGGGTGAAGCCCCTCTTTCCCTGGGCTGCAATCCCCCCCCTGCAAACACGAAGCAGGACTAGACAAGCCCAGCTCTGCCCGGAGCATCCCGGTGGAGCCCAGGGAAGGGGAAAGGCTCTGTCACTCAGCACAGGCTGTTTTAACATTTAATCCTAATTAAACGGCGCTAATTAAACTATGTACACCCGCGCCTGAATTCGGGAGCCTCCTGGGGTCGGGCCCTGTCCTGCCTCTGCAGGTGACAGTCCTGGGTGGAGGGGACCCCACCAGAGGCTGCTCAGGTGGGTTTTGGAGCTTAGAAAAAAGAACATATCCTAAAAAAAGGGGGGAGTTTGGCAGTGGTGGGAATGCCGGGGGGAGGCACTGCAGGCTCGGTGATGGTGAGGCACCGGAGCGTCGGGGTTTGATCCTGGTTTGGCACCAAAGCATCGGGGTTTAATCCCAAAGCATCGGGGTTTAATCCTGGTTTTGCTCCAAAGCACTGGGGTTCAGTCCCTGCTCTGCACTGAAGCACCGGGGTTTGATCCCCATTTTACGCCATATCCTGGTTTTGCACCAGAACATCTCGGGTTTGACCCCGGTTTGGCACCAGAACGTCGCGGGTTAATCCCGGTTTTGCTCCTCTGTGCCATTCCAGGAGGCACCAAAGCCACCTCTGCACCCTCTCCCTGGGGAAACTGAGGCACCCAGCAGCCCCCAGGACACGCTGGAGTGGACAGAGGGAATCCCGGGGAGGTTTGGCACGCGTGGGCTGCGCCTGGCAGCTCCTGGCACGGTCCTTTCCAGGGGGGGCAGGAGGAGGGGGCTGCTGTCCTCGCCCCCTCCCCGTGTCACCGGCCCGATGCCCCCGGGAAGGAGGGATTTTCCAGGGGGATGACAGCCAGGAGTCAGCGGGAGCTGGGCGAGGCTGGTGCTGCATAAATACCGCGAGTGCTCCAGGGCGGCCTCTCCTCCGGCGGGGAGGGGGGGGCAGTTCAAGTTTGGGCTGAAAACGCCAGGAATCTGTGAAATCCCAGGGGTCGGGTTACGGGAGCGCAGCAGAGGAGGCTCCTTTGGGTGCCACTCGGTGCTGGTGCCTCCGAGGGGGCAGTGGGGGCCGGGGGGGCCGTGGACTCACACGCTACAACACCCGGGAGTTGCTCCACTGTCGCTCCCGGCCGCCCTTGGATCGCATCTCCTGCACGGCTCCGGTCTGCAGGGAGGGCCTGTCACCCGCTGTGCCACCCTGTCACCCACCCAGGACACACAGCACCCCGCAAGGGACACCCAGGACCCAACCGGGACACCCAGTACCCAACCAGGACACCCAGCTCCTGAAAGGGACACCCAGCACCTTGAAAGGGACACTCAGTACCCAATCAGGACACCCAGTACCCAACCAGGACACCCAGCACCCTGAAAGGGACACTCACCACCCACCTGGGACACCCAGCACCCACCCAGGACACCCAGCACCCCGCAAGGGACACCCAGGACCCAACCAGGACACCCAGTACCCAACCAGGACACTCAGCACCCACCCAGGACACCCAGCACCCTGAAAGGCACACCCAGTACCCAACTAGGACACCCAGCTCCCAAAAGGGACACCCACCCAGGACACCCAGCACCCCACAAGGGACACCCTGTACCCACCCAGGACACCCAACACCCCACAAGAGACACCCTGTACCCACCCAGGACACCCAGCACCCTACAAGGGACACCCTGTACCCACCCAGGACACCCAGCACCCCACAAGGGACACCCTGTACCCACCCAGGACACCCAGCACCCACCCAGGACACCCTGTACCCAACCAGGGACACCCAGGACCCAACCAGGACACCCAGCTCCCAAAAGGGACACCCAGCACCCAACCAGGACACTCAGCACCCACCCAGGACACCCTGTACCCAACCAGGACACCCAGTATCCACCCAGGACACCCAGCACCCCACAAGGGACACCCAGGACCCAACTAGGACACCCAGCTCCCAAAAGGGACACCCACCCAGGACACCCAACACCCCACAAGGGACACCCTGTACCCACCCAGGACACCCAGCACCCTGAAAGGGACACTCACCACCCACCTGGGACACCCAGCACCCACCCAGGACACCCAGCACCCCACAAGGGACACCCTGTACCCACCCTGGACACTCAGCACCCACCCAGGACACCCTGTACTCACCCAGGACAGCCAGTACCCACCCAGGACACCCAACACCCCACAAGGGACACCCTGTACCCACCCAGGACACCCTGTACCCACCCAGGACACCCAGCACCCCGCAAGAGACACCCACCACCCAACTGTGAGACCCATCACCCCCAAAAGCAAGACCCACCACCCAACCATGAGACCTGTCACCCCAACACCGACGCCCACCGCCCGACTACGAGACCCATCACCCCCAAAAGCAACACCCACCCCCCATCCCTGACCCCCCCCCCGGGGGTACCATGGGCAGCCCCTCTCCCGCAGCCATGTCCCCGGAGCCGATGTGTGTCAGGTGCACGAAGTTCATGGGCTCCCCGATCATGGAGCGGTCGATCCTCCTCCTCCTCTTCTTCTGTGAGGGGGTGATGAAGGCTGTGAGCCCCCCGCTGACCCCCCCAGACCCCTCCCCAAGCCCCCCCAGTGCCCGTGGTACTCACGGGCTGGGGCTTCTCCACGACGCAGCAGCCCAGCTTGTGCCAGAAGTCGCTCATGCTGGTGGTGGGAGCCAGGGTCCCCCTGGCACCGAGAGACCCCCGCGGGGTCACTCCATGGGGACGCCTCGGGGCACCCGCCGGGGCTGGCACGGCGCGGGCAGGAGCGGCCGGCGGGCACTGGGGAGGGAGGGGGGATGTCTGCGGCCCTGACCGCCCCGAATCGATGCCAAACCGACCTCCCAGCCACCAGAGAGAGATGGAGACCCCCCCCGAGAGACCCCCTGGGATCACAGAGAGACTGGCAGGGGACCCCTGGGATCACACAGAGACCCCCAAGAAACCCCTGGTACTGCATGGAGACCCCCAGGAGAACCCTGGGATCACATAGAGACCCCCAGGAGAACCCTGGGATCACAGAGACCACCAGGAGAAC
>NW_020885475.1:0-13933 GCF_003945725.1 Corapipo altera
TCCAGCTGTGCTGCCAGCACCACCTGCGTGGACTCCTGTGTGTGCCATGAGGGCCTTGTCCTGGATGCCAACATCTGCATCCCCCCCTCCGACTGTGGTTGCGTCTTCAGGGGTCTCTTCCATGGCCTAGGAGAGGAGTTCTGGGGTGATCCCACCTGCACACAGCGCTGCGTGTGCGATGCAGAGCAGCGGCAGGCAGTGTGCCGGAATTCCAGCTGCGGTGCAGAGGAGGAGTGTCGGGTGCAGGAGGGAATCCAGGATTGTTATCCCAAAGTTTTTGGGGTCTGCAGCGCTGTTGGAGCCACCCACTATGAAACCTTTGACAGCAGGAGGTTCATCTTCCAGGGGACATGTGTCTACCTGTTTGTTGGGTTGTGTGAAGACAACCCAAATTTGGTGGGGTTCCAGGTGTTGGTGCAGAACGGCCGCCAGGGCGACGGGCACCTGTTGGCCATTACCGTGGTGACAGTCAAAGTCTACAACAAAACCATTGGCATCAGCAGGGAACAGCCTGGGAAAATCATGGTGAGCTCAGGAAATGGTCCTTTATCCTTCCACCACCTCCTCTCAAACCTCCTCACCCATTAATTAATGATTAAATCTGAAGTGGAATTAAATCAATGTCATTTGGGTGCTCCAGCTGTTGAAAACACAGTTGGAATTTGCTGTGAGACCCCAGATTTGATCCATTTTTATGGTTTTCCCCCCAGATACTTGAGTGGTTGGTCAACCTCCCACTGGGACTTGAACCGCCTCATACTCTTAAATCCAAAACTTAATTCCATCTAATATTTAATTAAACCAATGCCATTTGGGTGCTGTGGCTGTTGAAAATAAGTTGGGATTTCCCCATCAGACCCCCAGTTTGGTCCATTTTTATGGTTTTTCCCCCAGATTGATGAGCGGTTGGTCAACCTCCCGTATCTCCATGGTGACAAGCAGATTGTTGTCTATCGCCACGGGCAGGACGCAGTGGTAGAGACCAACTTTGGCCTTGTTGTTACCTATGACTGGCACGGCCATGTCACTGCGACAGTGCCCGGCGCCTTCGCCAACGCCCTGTGCGGGCTCTGTGGCAACTTCAACGGCGTTGCCAGTGACGACATGAGGATGAGCAACAGCAACATGGCATCAGACCCGGATGCCTTTGGGAGCAGCTGGAAGGTCGCCGATATCCTGGGATGCACTGAGAGATCGATGGTGGAATGTTCCAGTGCCGCCACGGCGCCACGGCTGCAACAGGAGGTGTCCAGGATGGGGTGTGAGATTATGTTGGAAAAGGATGGACCCTTTGGAGCATGTCATGGCCACGTGGACTCCCAGCTGTACTTCCAGAGCTGCATCCGGGACTCCTGCCTCTTCCCAGAGCAGGAAGATGGGATGTGTCCGATCATTGCCAGCTATGCCAGTGCGTGCCGGGCTGCCGGCGTGTCCATTGGGAGGTGGAGGATGGATAATTTCTGCTGTAAGTTGGGATGATTGGAGGAGTTTTCCTTCAGCAGGACCCTCAATTCCACTCCAAATCCATGTAGGAACAACCCAGAGGTGGGAAACCAGTAGGAATCTCAGCCAAAGTCTTCGTCCCATAATCCCTGTTTCCACCCAAAGTAAACCCTTTGCAAGGAAGAAGTTGTTTTATCTGGGATCATTTTCCCCCTAGAGTTCCAATTTCTTGGTACTGGATAAAAATTGGATGATTTAGAGGGAAAACCACCAAAATTGCACCAAAAATAGCAGAACTGGGGCAAAGGGGTCCAGCCTGGAGGTCATGTGAGGATCCCATTTCTTGAGGGAATGTCCCAGTTTTCTCCATGAAAATGGAGAAAATTATGTGATTTAGGGGCAAAAATTCCTATTTAAGTGCATTGGGATGTTCCTTATGGATGATCATTGGATCATCAGTGGGTAGGCACTGCGTTATCATTGGATGATGTCCCTCATCATGTCCACAAGGACGAAAACAAAGATTGGGCTAAAAATTCTGTGTTTGGTGATGTTCATCACCGGACACACTTGAACTCTGGGAAACCTCCAGGGTTTGGCTTGGGAATTTCCTGGTTCTTCACAGATCCTGTTATTTCCCAGCAGATATTCCCTGCCCTCCTAACAGCTCCTACAAGCTCTGCTCTAACACCTGCCAGCACAGCTGCGGTGCCAGCTCTGCCACATGCCGAGGGCAGTGCCGCGAGGGCTGCGCATGCCATGATGGCTTCATGCTCAGCGGGGACGAGTGTGTGCCCACAGCTCACTGCGGCTGCACCCACCACGGCATGTACTACAAGGAGGATGAGACCTTCTACCCCACAGAGGATGAGGAGTGCCGGTGCCTCTCCAGCAGTGCTGTGGAATGCCAAAATATTTCCTGTCCTGATGGCAGCCCTGGGAAGGTCGTTGATGGCATCTTCCAGTGTCCCCCGCCAGCATCTGGCACCTGCGTGGCCATGGGAAACAGTGCCTATATCACCTTCGACGGGGTGGCCTTCAATGTCACCGGGTCCTGCTCCTATATCCTCAGCCAGACCTGCGCGGGTGACGTGACATCGTTTGTGGCCACAATTCAGAAGGAGGCCCATAGGAAGGGGAAGGTTTCCGGGATCCAGGCGTTGTCTGTGGAAGTCTATGGGGTCAACTTGACCTTAACCCAAGGAAAAGGGGGAGATGTCATGGTAAGGTGGCACTTCATGAGCCAGATCTCATGGATTCCCCCCAAAATTGTGTTTCATTGATGGAGGGGACACCTCACCCTATCTCCAAGCCCAATCCATATTCATCCCAACTTTTCTTTTCAAGCAAGACCCATAAATGCATCAAAACATTGGTTGGAAGGTGTTTTCCCCACATTTCTGATCCCACCTCCTCACTGGAGGACTCTTCCTTCCCTTTCCCAGGTGAATTCAATCTCTCACCACCTCCCAGCCATCCTGGGCGAGGGGCAAATCCAGGTGTATCCCCATGGGACAGGGGTCCTGCTCCGCACTGACTTCGGCCTCGTCGTCCACTACGACCTCACCCAGCACGTGACACTCACGGTCCCCCAGACCTACCTGGGCCAGCTGTGTGGCCTTTGTGGCAACTACAACGGGCAACGTGACGATGATTTCCACCTCTCCAACGGCCAACTGGCTCCGGATGCAACAGCCTTTGGATCCGCATGGAAAACCAAGGATAGGCCTTGTGAAGATGCCTGTCCTGACGAGGAGTGTTCCACCTGCTCCAAGGAGAAGGTGCTGGTCCTCCAAAAACCCAACTACTGCGGCCTCCTCACGGCCCCTGAGGGGCCCTTTGGCTCCTGCCACAGCGTCGTTGACCCCACCCCATATTCCCAATCCTGCGTCCATAACCTCTGTGTGACTGGAGGGGATACAGGTGCCCTGTGCCGGAGCATCCAGAGCTACGTCAGCATGTGCCAGGATGCTGGAGTTGCTGTGGGGGATTGGAGGACGCCATCCTTCTGCCGTGAGTTTGGGGGGAAATGTCCCTGGTTTGGGGTTGGGGAGATCCCCTGGTGAGAGCCCACCTGGAGCGCTGGGAGTTGGGGGGGATGTCTCTTCTTTGGGGTTGGGTGACAGTGGTGACACTCAGGATGTGGGATGATGGTGACGGGCTGAGCTTTAGGGTCCCTTCCAACCCAACTCAGTCCATGATTCCATGAAAATTCCAGCCCTCCCCTGCCCGGCCAACAGCACCTACTCCCTGTGCACCAACACCTGCGCCAACACCTGCGCCGGGAGGGCCACCATGTGTCCCCAAACCTGTGCTGAGGGCTGCCAGTGCCACCAGGGCTCCCTGTCAGACGGGCAGGGCTGCATTCCCGAGGAGCAGTGCGGGTGCTTTGAGGATGGACGATACTACAAGGTAGTTTTTCCAGGGTATTTTCCCTTTTCTCCCTATTTTTAGGCATTTACATCCTTTCCCCCTGCATTTTTCCCTATTTCTATACATTTGCATCCTTTTCCCTGCACTTTTTTCCTTCTTTTCTCTATTTTTCTCTTTCACCTCTATTTTTCCTGCATTTTTTTCCTTTTGTTCATATCTTTCTGCATTTACCTCTCTTTCCATGGCATTTCCCTTTTGTTCCCTAGTTTTACGGATTTACAGTTTGCATTACTTCCTCCCTTTTTTCCCTATTTTTATGCATTTACATCTTTATTCCCTGCATTTTTCCCTTTTCCCTATTTTCTTGTCTATTTCCCAGCATTTCCCTCCCCACATTTTTGTCTTTTTTTCTCTATTTTTAGGAAGTTTTTTCCCCTGTATTTTTCCCTATTTTATGCATTGGCATCTCTTTTCATGCATTTTCTCTGCATTTTTCCATATTTTTATGTACTTGTCTTTTTTCCCCTGCATTTTCCCCCTTTCCCTTATTTTTCTATTTTCCCAGTATTTCCCTCCCATTTTTGCCTTTTCTGCCCTGCTTTTCAATCATTTTATTCCCGATTTCTCTGCCTTTATGTCCTTCTTTCCTGCGTTTTTCCTTTTTATCCCCTAATTTCATGAATTTCCCTTCCTTCCTTCCTCCCTCCCTACAGCCCCATGAGGTGGTTTTCCAGGATCGCTGCCAGCGCCGGTGCTCCTGTATCCCAGGCCAGGGCCTCACCTGCCACGACCACTCCTGCACTGAGGATGAATCCTGTGAAATTCGGGAGGGGGTCTTGGGATGTATCAACAAAAGTGAGGGAAAATGGGGGAAAAGGGGATTTTGATTTAGTGGGGAAAATCCTGCAGGAAGGGGAGGCAGAGGGAACAGATCCCATCCCTGGCACTGAGGGTCAGGAATGGGGAGGTTCTTCCCATGGCTTCTCCCATCCCATGACTTTTCCCATCCCATTGTTCCTCCCCTGGTTTCTCTCATCCCATGGTTTTTCCCATGGTCTTTCCCATGGTTTTTCCCATCCCATGGTTTTTCTCATTTTGATTCTCATGTTTTTTCCCCACAATCTTTCCAATGGTTTTCCCATCCTGTGGTGCCTTCCATGGTCTTTCCCATGTTTTTTCCCATCCCACGTTTTTTCTCATTCTTCTTCCCATGTTTTTTCCCCAGCTCTTTGCCGTCCCATGGTTCCTTCCATAATTTCTCCCATGATTTTTCCCATTCCACGATTTTTCCCATCCTGTGGTTCCTCCCATGGTTTCTCCCATGATTTTTCCCATCCCATTGTTTTTCCTATCCCATAGTTCCTTCCATGACTTCCCCCAAGTATTTTCCCATCATTTCCCCAAACTGTGGCTTCTCCCAACGCTCATCCCACATTCCCCCTCTCTCCCTCCCTTCCCAGACCCCTGCAAGTCCCTGAGGTGCCGCCCCAAGGAGCGGTGCCGGCCCCGTGGCTCTGAATCCCGCTGTGTCCCAGCGCTGGTGGCCACGTGCTGGGCATGGGGGGATCCCCACTTCCGTACCTTCGATGGGCTAGAATTCGACTTCCAAGGAACCTGCACCTACACCATGGCCGAATCCCATGGGAATGACCCCAGGCTGGAGCCCTTTAGGGTGGAGGCCAGGAATGACATCCGGGGCGGGATCAGATCCGTGTCCTATGTCTCCGTCGTTAACATCGACGTCTATGGACAACGCGTGTCCTTCCACCACAACGAGGACGGGAAAGTCCGGGTGAGCTGGGGGGAAAGAGGAGAAATCTGAGATTTTTTTCCCAACTTTTTGCTTTATCCAGCACTCCCCAACATCCTCCTTCATCTGGCCAATGGTTCACACAGCACCAGTGTCGTTTTGGGATAAATCAGTCAGACTGGGAGGTGGATTGTTGAAATTTTGGGATGTTTTGGGGATAAAATGTTGGGAATAGAGTACTTGGATATGTCAGGAACAGAATAATGGTATGTGCCAGGAATAAGATGTTGGGATAAATTGGGAATATGGTGTTTGGGTATGTTGGGAATAAAATATTGGGATGTGTCAGGAATAAAATGTCGGGATACAGTGGGAATAAAATGTTGGGAATAGAATATTTGGATATGTCAGGAACAGAATGTTGGGATAGGCTGGGAATAAGATTTTGGGATTTATTGGGAATAAAATGTTGGGATATGCCTGGAATAAAATGCTGGGGTATGTCTGGAATAAAACATTAGGATATGCCAGGAATAAGATGTTGGGATGAGCTGGGAATAAAATGTTGGGCTGCATTGGGAATAAGATGTTGGGATAAATTGGGAATAAAATGTTGGTGTATCTAGGGAATAAAATAGTAGGATATTTCAGGAATAAGATGTTGGGATGCACCAGGAATAAAATACGGGGGGTATTTTGGGATAAAATATTTGAACGTGGTAGGAATAGAATGTTGGGATAAAATATGGCAGGAATAAAATATTGGGATATGTGATGTGTAAAACATTGGGGTATGATGGGATTTAATGTTGGGAACATGCTGTGAAAAAGAATTGGGATATGTGGGAAATAGAATATCGGGAATGAAATGCTGATGTGTGTTGAATCCAACCCTGGGATACCTGGGAATGCTGGCAGGTGAACGGGGAGCTGGCCCTGCTCCCAGTGTTCCTGGTGGATGGGAGGCTCCGTGTCCATCCCAGCGGGCTCCGCGTCACCCTGGACACGGATTTTGGGCTCCGTGTCTCCTACGACTGGAACTGGCATCTCTTCATCAACCTCCCCAGCAGCTTCTTCGGCCACGTCCGTGGCCTCTGTGGGAACTTCAACCTGCAGCCCCTGGACGACATCCCCGAGGCCGGTGACAACATCCCTGCCCTGGTGGCCTGGGCCAGGGGCTGGAGAAGCTCTGACCCCGACGCCCAGGATCCTCTTTGTTGGGATCACTGTGATGGGGAGTGCCCAGTGTGTGAGGAGAAGGAGCTTTGGGGTGGGAACAGCTACTGTGGGATCATCAAGAAGTCCTTCCAGGGGCCCTTCCGGGCATGTCATGCTGTGGTGAAGCCCCAGGAGTTCTTCGGCAGCTGCCTGGCCGAGCTGTGCCGGAGCCGCGGCGCGAGGCAGGTCCTGTGCCGGGTGCTGGAGACTTACGCGGACACGTGCCGGAGGAGCAGGGCGACCGTGGGTGACTGGAGGACACCAGCAGGATGCCGTAAGGGATGGGGGTGCTTTGCAGTCCAGCTCCTAAAACCTATCTGCTTTCATTCCAAATCCCCTGAGTCCCCCAATTCCATCCCCAATTCCCTTCATCCAACCTAAAATCCCCTTGGTTTCTCCCCAGATCCCTGGTTTTGCCCCAAAACTACTTAATTCCACCCAAAATCCCCCAAATATCACCAAAATTCCCTGAATTCTACCTAAAATTCCCAAAGACCCCTCTAAGACCCTCCCTGACCCCCTCTAGACCCCCAGAGGCCCCAGGCCCCCCAGAGCCCCCCCTTTCCATGGGGTCCATCCTCCCAGGCCTTGGGGGTCTGAGGGGCCACTTGGCGGGCACTTCAGGTCCTGGGGGGCATTTTTGGGGCACTTTTTGTGCAGTGAGATCCATCTCAGTGTGAACCCCTCAAATTCCTCTTCTGGAAGTTCTCCAGAACCTTCTCCTGGTGCTCCAGACTCTGCTCCTTGTGACCCAGACCCCGTCCTGTGTGTCCCAGACCCCTTCCCACGTGTCCCAGATGCTGTCCTGCCTGTTCCCACACCCTTTGCACATGTCCCAGACCCCATCTCACTTGTCCAAGACCCCATTCCCTGTTTCCCAGACCTCCTTGCATGTCCCAGCCCCCATCTTGCATGGCCCAGACCCTTCCTACATGTTCCAGACCCTGTCCTGCCTGTTCCCAGCCCCTATCCCTTGTATCCCAGACCCCTTCCCACATGTCCCAGACCCCTTCCCACATGTCCCAGCCCCCATCCCACACGTCCCAGCCCCCATCCCACACTTCCTAGACTTTCCTCCTCATGTTCCATACCCTTCTCCTGGTTTCCCAGACCCTTTCCCACCCCTCCCATCAGATGCTCTCCACTCTCTCCATCCCTCACCCCTCCCATCAGATGCTCTCCACTCTCTCCATCCCTCATCCCGGTTCTCTCCCTCCCCAGCCCTCCCTTGCCCTGAGAACAGCCACTATGAGCCGTGTGGCACCGCCTGCCCAGCCACCTGCTCCCTCCCGGATGCTCCCTCCTCGTGTGCCCTGCCGTGCGTGGAGTCCTGTGTGTGTGACCGCGGCCACGTGCTGAGCGCCGGGCACTGTGTCCCTGTGTCCCGCTGCGGCTGCACCCGCGCCGGACGCTATCACCGCCCCGGTGAGGAGTTCTGGGGGGACCCCTTGTGCCGCTCCTGGTGCCGCTGTGACCCAGAGCTGGGCATGGTTGTGTGTGAGGAGGCCAGGTGTAAGTCAGGTGAGGTGTGTGCCGTGGTGGAGGGCGTCAGGAAGTGCGTGGCCACCAACCGCTCCATCTGTGTGGCCACGGGGGACCCCCACTACACGACCTTTGATGGGCACCGCTACGACTTCATGGGCACCTGTGTGTACCTGCTGGCCGGGCTGTGCTCCCCTGACCCCACCCTCGTGCCCTTCAATGTCACCGTGGAGAACAACCACCGTGGGAACAACCGGGTGTCCTTCACCAAGGTGGTCACCTTGGAGGTGTTCAATGTGAGCCTCAGCCTCAGCCAGGAGCACCCCAAGAAGGTCAAGGTAGGGGAGAGGCAGGGGATGGGAGGGGGGTTCAGTCATTCCATGGGTTTTAGGAGGGGCTGAGGTCACTGTGTGGCATTTGGGGGAGGTTCAAGGTCTTTGCATGGTCTTTAGGTTGGTTTCAAGGTCATCACATGACACCTAGGTGGGGGTTCAAGGTCTTTTTAAGGTGTTTAGGTGGGTTTCAAGGTCATTGTATGGTGTTATGTTGGATTTCAAGGCCACTGTATGGTCTTCAGGTTCCCATGCCATCCAGGTTCCCTTCAAGCCCATCCCACACCCCCTGGATGGTCTCCAAGTCCATCCTTTGACCTCCTACCCACAGGTCGATGGCGTCCTGCTGGACCTGCCCTTCTCTCACCCCTCCCACGAGCTCCGGGTGTCCCTGCGGGGTGTCCACGGCTTCATCAGCACGGCCTTTGGCGTCACCGTCACCTTCGACTGGCACAGCTACGCCCGCGTGATCCTGCCCAGTACCTTTGCCGGCGCCGTCTGCGGCCTCTGCGGCAACGCCAACGGAGACCCCCACGACGACTTTGTCACCCACCAGGGCCACCCTGCCCACAATGAGACCCACTTTGGGGACAGCTGGAAGGTCTCTGAGGTCCCTGGGTGCTCCCCAGGGTGCACCGAGGGCTGCCAGGGGTGCAGCAACACCCAACGCCGCACCTACCGCGGGGACAAGCACTGTGGGGTCCTGGTGAAGAAACGGGGACCCT
Source organism: Corapipo altera (assembly GCF_003945725.1). NCBI lineage: Eukaryota > Metazoa > Chordata > Aves > Passeriformes > Pipridae > Corapipo > Corapipo altera. The sequence goes on from NW_020885475.1 coordinate 9,324, forward strand.
TGGCCATGTGCCACGAGGTCATTGACCCTGCCCCATTCCTGGAGGACTGTCTGTTTGACGCGTGTCTCTTCGACGGCCACCACGATGCCGTGTGCCAGGCCGTGGGCGCCTACGTCAGCGCGTGTCAGAGCCGCGGCGTGGCCTTGGGGCCCTGGCGCACACACGCATTCTGCAGTACGGGGCGCTGGGGCTACAGAGGGATTTGGGATGTCCATGGGGGCTTGGGGTGTCCACAGGGGGTTTTGGGGTGTCCATGGAGGTTTTGGGGTCTGCAGGAGAGTTTTGGATTGTCCATGACAGTTTTGGGGTCTGCATGGGGCTTTTGGGGTGTCCAAAAGGATTTTGGGGTATCCACAGGGGTTTTGGGGTGTGAATGGGGTTTTTTCGGTGCCCATGGGGGTTTAGGGTCTGCATGGGGAGTTTTAGGTTGTCCATGAGGTTTTCAGGGTGTCCAGAATGGTTTTGGGCTGTGAATGGGGAGTTTCGGGATGTGAATGGCGGGGTTTTGGAGTGTGAATGGCAAGTTTTGGGTTGTCCATGGGGGTTTTGGAGTGTGAATATGGGTTTTGGGGTGTCTGTGGGGTTTTGGGCTGTGAATGGGAATTCTGTGTCTGCATGGTGGTTTTGGGGTGTCCATGGGGGTTTTATGATCTGCATGGGAGGGTTTTGGGTTGTCCATGGGGCTTTTGGGGTCTACATGGAGAGTCTTGGTTTGTCCATGGGAGGTTTTGGATCTGCTCTAGGGGGTTTGAGGTTTGGTTGGGGGGGTCTTGGGGTCTGCATGGGGAGATTTAGGGTGTCCATGGAGAGGGGTTGGGTTGTCCATGAGGGTTTTGGAGTGTCCACAGTGGTTTTAGTGTGTAAATGGGGAGGGTTTGGGTGTCTACAAGGGGTTTTGGGGTCTACATGGGGAATTTTGGGGTGTCCAGGGGAGGTCTTGGATCTGCACAAGGGGGTTTGAGGTTTGCATGGGAGGTTGTGCAGTTCAGGCAAGGGAGTTTTGGGGTGTACATGGGGGGTTTGGGGTTCACACATGGGATTTGGGGGTCTGCACAGGGAGACTTGGGTGTCCATGAGGGTTCTGGGGTGTCCATAGAGCTTTGGGGGGTCGCAGGGAAATTTTTGGGTCTCCATGGAGTTTTGGGTTAGGGTTAGGGTTGTAGGGTTTTTTTTGGGTGTCCATGAGGGTTTTGGGGTGTCCATGGGGGTTTGGGGCATCCCTGGGAGTTTGCAGATTGTTTTTTGGGTGTTTGTGAGGGTTTGCAGGGGGAGAGGGTGTGTCCATGGAGGTTTGTGGGTTTTTTGGGTGTCCATGGGAGTTTTGTGGTTCTCAAGGGATTTTTTGGGTGTCTATGAGGGCTTGGGGGTTTTGTAGAATTTTTTTGCGGTGTCCATAGGGGTTTGGGATTTTTTTGGGTGTCCATACGAATTTGGGGAGTCCATGAGGGTTTTAGGGTGTCTGTGGGGGTTTGGGTTTTTTTGGGTGTCCGTGAGGGTTTTGTGGTGTCCATAGGGGTTTGAAGGTTTACAGGGAATTTTCTGGGGTGTCCGTGGGGGTTTGGGTTTTGCGTGGGGTTTTTGGGGTGTCCATGTAGGGTTTGGGGTTTTTTTGCTTGTCCATATGTGTTTGTGCTCCTCACCCCTCTCCCCTCCCCGCAGGCCCTGTGTGCCCCCCGAACGAGCACTACGAGCTGTGTGGCCCCCCCTGCCCCCCGACCTGCCAGGACGAGTCCGGCCCGCCGTCCTGCCCCGAGCCCTCCCCGTGCTCCGAGGGCTGTTTCTGCGATCCCGGTTATTTCCGAAGCGGGGATTCCTGTGTTCCGCTATCCCAGTGCGGCTGCACTCTGGAGGGTCGTTATTACCCCCGGGGGGCGCAGTTCTACCCCTCCCCGTCCTGCACCCAGCGCTGCGTGTGCTCCAGGGGGGGGTACGTGGAGTGTGAGCCCACCCCGGGGTGCCCTCCGGGCCAGGAGTGCGGGGTGCGAGACGGGGTCCTGGGGTGCCACCCCCGCAGCGCCTGCGGGCACTGCCAGCTCCTGGGGAGGGGCACCTACAGCACCTTCGGGGGGCAACTGGGGGGCTTCGGGGGGTCCTGCACCCTCCTGCTGCTGGAGATGGACGCGGGGGACCCCGAGGAGGGGCCGCAGCCCCTCAGGGTGGCCCTGGAGCAGCACGAGGGGGAGGTGAGGAGGGTGACGGTGACGGCGCAGGGGATGACGGTGGCCATGGACAGGGGACAGCGCTGGGAGGTCACGGTGAGTGCGGGGCAGGGAAACCTGGGTTTGGGGGGGCAAGTCCCAGTTTAGGGTGGAAAACCTTGGGTTGGGGAAGAGAACCTTGGGTTGGGGGCGCAAACCCTGGAGTTGAGGGTGCAAGTCCTGGTTTGGGGGCAAAAACCCTGGTTTTGGGGTGAGAACACCAGTTTTTTGGGGAAAAAGAGGATGGAAATGGGGGCTTGGTGGGCCCAGCAGCAGGGAAAGGGCTGTTTTGAGGTAAAACCTCTGACTTTGGGGTGCAAGCCCTGGTTTGGGGTTTAAACCCCTTTTTTTTTTAATGTATAAACCCTGTTCTTTTTGGCATGCAAACCCTGTTTGAGGGAGATGCAAACCCTACTTTTGGGTTATAAACCCTTTTTGGCGGGGGGTACAAACCCTGTTTTTGGGATGAAAACCCTATTTTTGCGGTTATAAATCCTGTTTTTGAGGTACAAACCGTATTTCTTTGGGATTATAAACCCTGTCTTTTGGTGTATAAACCCTGGGTTTTGGGGTATAAACCGTATTCTTTGGCATTTTTAACCATGGGGTTTGGGGTAGAACCGCTATATTTTGGGGTATAAATCCTATTTTTGGGGGGTATAAACCCTGTTTGGGGGGATGCAAACCCTGTTTTGGGTGTGTAAACCCTATTTTTAGGGTTATAAACCCTGGTTTTTTGGGGTACAAACCCCAGTTGTGGGGCTGCAAACCCTATTTTTGGGGGGTTCCCCCCCTTTTAGGCTCCAACCCCCCCTTTGCCCCCTCCCAGGTGGACGGTGAGCGCCACATGCTCCCCCTGTGGCTTGGGGGGGGCTCCCTGGGGGTCACCCAGGTGGGGTCCCACCGGCTGCTCCACGTGCGGGGGGGGCCCAAAATCCTGTACGACGGTGATTCCTACGCGGTGCTGACACTGCCTCCCGCGCAACAACCCCCACGCGGGCTCTGCGGGGACCCCAAAATTTTGGGGACGCTCCCCCCGAACTGCACACACGCGGACCCTGCGGGGACGCCCTCGTGTCCCCCGGGGCGCTGCGCGGTGCTGGCGGACCCCGCGGGGCCCTTCGGGGGGTGTCACCGCGCAGTGCTCCCCCGGGCGCACCTGGACACGTGCGAGCTCCAGGTGTGCGCGGGGGGGGGTCGGAGGGGGCGATCCCTGCCCCGCATTCCAGGGATACGCGGCCGCGTGTCAGGCGGCGGGGGGGGAACTCCGAGAGTGGCGCGAGGAGACGGGATGTCGTGAGTACACGGGGATTTAGGAAATTTGGGGGGGTGGGGAGGAGGACGGGGTGGGAATTTTGGGGTTGGGAGTTTTGGGGCTAGGAGTTTTGAGGGTTGGGAATTTTTTTTGGGGGGGGGTAGCAGGAATTTTGCAGTTGTGAATTTGGGGCTGGGGATTTTTGGGATAGCAGGAGTTTGGGGATTGGGAATTTTGCTGTTAGGATTTTGGGGGTCGGGAATTTTGGGGGTGGGAATTTTGGCTTTGGGAATTTGGGGGGGGCAGGAATTTTGGGGCATGGGAATTTTGGAGGTTGGGGATTTGGGGGTCAGGGATCTGGGATAGCAGGAATTTTTGGGGTTGGGAATATGACCCCCATTGAGCCCCTTGGCCCCAGGTGCCCCTCGGTGACCCCTCTGTCTCGCCCCCAGCCCTGCTGTGCCCCCCCCGCTCCCAGTACCAGCTCTGTGCCCGCACCTGTGCCCGCACCTGCGCAGGTGTGTCGGCCCCGCCCCCCTGCAGCGGGCGGTGCTTCGAGGGCTGTCAGTGCTCTGAGGGGCTCCTATTCGACGGCGCCCGCTGCGTCCCCCCGGGGAACTGCGGCTGCTTCCACCAAGGGCGGTACTTCCAGGTGGGTGTGGCCCCAGTGCCTCCCAGTCCCGCCCAGTTCAGTCCCAGCCCTGGGTCTTCCCAGTTTTCCCAAGTTGATCCCACTCCCCGTCACTGCACCCCCCAGTGTCCCTTATATCTCCCGGTATGCTCTAGTTTCCCCCCAGACCCTTCCAGTCTCCCCCAGTTCCCTCCAGTGTGCCCGCTCAGTATCCCCAGTCTGTCCCAGTAATCCCCCCCAATCTCCTCCAGCCATCCCCAGTAGATCCCACTCCCCTCCGGTGTGCCCCCACTGTCCCCACTTCCCTCCCAGTACATCCCAGTTGCCTCACAGTGCATTCCAGTCCTTCCCCACTATCCGCCCTGGTGTTCCCAATCCTTCCCAGTTTTTCTCTGTCCCCCTCACCAATGGCTCCTAATTTATACCAGTACCACCCAGTATTTTTCCCAGCATCCCCCAGAATGTCCCAGAACCCCAGTGCCTCCCCCATCATTTCCAGTCTGCCCTAGAAAGTCCCAGTGTCCCC
>NW_020885476.1:0-13933 GCF_003945725.1 Corapipo altera
TGGAGGATCCCTGCTCTGGGCATGAGCACAAAGCTGAGCTGCCTGGGAGTGTAACTGTGAGGGCCAGAGAAGAGGTGGTGAGAGGAGAAGCTGGAACAGGTACAGGGGTGGTTATTCCTTGAGCAAGAACAGTCTGAGAGGGGCTTATTTCTTTCGCCTGACTGAGCAGATCAGATCCTGTCCTGTTCCTGCAGGTTGCTGGGAGTTCTTTGGAGCTGTGTTTTATTAGAGACAGTGGATCCCAGGGGCCTGTGTGGCTCGGAAGGGAATTCCCCAGTGTTGTATCAGGGTGGGGTTTTTTGGGCTGCAGTGATGGGCCAGTTTCTTCAGTGATTCCCATGAGGCTTCAAACTTTGTGTTATTTCTGCTGGTGAAAGGGGACAACCACAGCTATTCCCAAGCACTGCACTTGGCTGTGGTAGGGAGGGTCACCTGTCTGCTGCTGTCACTGTGTGACAGGGTGATTTTGACACTCTGGAAAGAAGCATTGCAAGTTATCCAGTTTTGTTCTTACAGCAGTGATAATGGACCAAAGGGGTCTGGATTCCACTCCAGGTAGGATTTTTCAGTACATTATCTGAAATGTCCTCAGTGGGCTTATTACAGAGCTCCAAAGGGGGAGGATCTGGGCACATGCTCCCTGTTGGAAAGGGCACAGGAGGCGTTTGTGTAACCTAATCTTGCTTTAAATCACATCTGCTGCACATCTGAAGAGATGGGATAACACAACTTCCATGTCTTAGACCACGGTTTATCTTTCCTTGATGCTGCAAACTCTTCAGGGCAAAACTTGGTGAAAGGTGAAGAACCAATCAAAAAACTTATTGCATTAAGCATGATATTCAGTAGATCTAAATTCTGACTCAAAGACTGCACTTCTGAAGTATTTATTGCCAGAAACTTCATCTTAGAACGAAAACAAAAATGTAGGGATTTCTCATGAGAGATTCCACACCTAACTCTATCAGTAATCCCTTCTGTTCCCCAGGAACAACTTTTATCCTATCAAATGCAACATTCTCCTCGTATGAGAAAGACTTGAGACCACAAAAGGAATGCAGTGTGCAGTACAGAAAAAGATACTCCAAGAAATCAAAGCATTTGCCCTTTTTTGTCTTCCAGAAATGACCACAGATTACACTTTGTGTTCAGACATTTACAATTCCTAACAGTATATTTCAGGTTGCAGGTTCTATAATTTCTAAAATTAATTTTTTTTTTTAGAGCAGCTGCAGAATGATTAAAATACTGAAAATACTGTAAAAAAAAAATATTGAAATTCAGAGTTTTTTTGGGGAGGAGGGTGTTGGTGGTATTATTAATTTCCTTGAGAATTTATAAAATCCTGAAACAGGTTTGCAGAGATGTGAATATGAATCTGTTCTTTAGTATCTCGTTCCTGCCCAGGAATGAGCTGTGACCCAGGAATGCTGAGTGACAACAGCCCTCGTTAAGAAGTGTGTGATGTTCAGGGTCCCTCTGAGAGCTGGAGGAAGTGTAACAGAGCTGTACAGAATGCAAGAAGGCTCTTTCAAATGTTACATTCTAATATTTCTAATCCCCTGAGAGGGGTAATCTCTGTAGGCACCAACTCATGCATGTAAAAGTGAGGAATTAAAGTTAATAACTCTGTTTCTAAACCAAATATTGTCATATTTGTCCTCTGCCCTAATCCTCTTGGTGGACTTAAATCCATGACAGGCTTCAATTCTTGAAAGAAAGCAGATCTTTAGTTACCAGGAGCACCCAAAAAAAAAAAAAAGAAAGAAATGAAGAAAATATATAATATTTCACTGCTTTTACAGCTCAAACAGCTTGCTTGATTTTTCTGTAGACTTGCTTTTGACAAATTCCCCTCTGGGCTGAGACAGAGCACTAGAAATTTGAGAGCCAAAGGTTTTGGGTTTTGTTTTTTTTTTTTTTAAGTAAAGCTAGGAGTGGTTCAGAAATATTGTTGAGAATGGAATGCCTTCTACAACCACCTTATCATATTTCAGTCTGTCTTGACATTTTTTCTTGTGCATACCTCCAAAGAACATTGGGATGTCATCTGACCAGTGCTTTGCATAGTAGCTTTATTCTGACATTTTCCTGTTGCCCCATTTTTGGTCACTGTTATTAGAACAGTTTTACCTTCAGCTGGTGAGTGCCTTGTCCTGTGTGGCTCCTTCCTGAGCCCAGAATGATTTACCCTCCCCACCTCAGATCTTTGGTTAAACTGTTCTTTTGGTTTCCAAATGGTTTCCCCGACCTCACCTTTCCTATCACTCAGGGTGTGTTTGCAGTCCCTTCCACTGACCTTGTGGGTTTGTTCATGTCTCCCAGGGTGTGGAGGTTTCCTGAAGGAGGTGCAGCCCTTTCCTGAAATCCTAGATGGAATTGTGGCTAATGGCTATTTTTCTAAATGCATACTTGGTTATAATTTAGTTGCATCTTTCAAAACACCCATTTATTTTAACCATTGTTGGGTTTGGGTGCACACTGGGCATCAGTTGGTGTCCGTGAGGATGGAACTGGAGTTTCATTTACCTTCGTTGTTCTGGTTATTTGTCATCAAGTGACATTTGAGATGACCATAAGCAGCAGGGGGGGAGTTATTCAGAGACCCTGAATCAATAAAATACTCACGTATTTTGCTGAAAGATAAGCTGGCATACAGATCCTTGTGGAATCTGTATAAATGGATGAATCCCTAGAGATTATAAACAGAAAAAGAGCTTCAATCCAGATTGTGTCAGCTCAACTTGTCATCTACCTTAGAGTGGTAAGTTATAATTAGCTTTGCCACATGCCAGATATGAGCCAGGTTGGGTTTTTAAGTGTAGTGCCAAATTCTTGAAAGTATTATTTGACTTCTATAATCTCCATGTTAAAGCATTTTAGAAAAGCTGGTTATTTCTCTATGCATGCATGTAAATGCACATGAATATATTTCTGTGTGAAGGTGGAGCCTTTTTCTTTCCATGTCCCAGGACATTTAAAAGGACCACAGCAGTGATATGTAATCAGTTTGTGGACACAGGTACCATCCCCCATCCCCCTGTGCTTCATACCTCGATGTTTGTGGCAGGTTTTAATAGTAATTTGAGGCACGAGTTTCAACTTCATGGAATTTTTGCATTTTTTTTCCATACCTGGGAAGAGAAGGTAAGCTGAGGCACTTTTAGCAGTTAGGTGACAGCAACTGAAGGTTTTTCTTTATAACAGAACAGCCTCCTAACCCTGGTACCTCGTAGGGATAACAGATTTAGTTGTCATGAACTCCTAAAATGGGATTAGTGTAAGAGAAGGGACTGTAAGAGCAGAATATTTTGACTGTGGAACGCTAACTTGAGATCGATCAAGAGTGTGATTATTTCTGTTTTAAAACCAGATGATTTATAGTTGCTCATAAATTATGGGTTTCTATTAAAAATGTAAGTAATAATTTAAAAAAAAATTGGCAGTCTAAGCAGCACAAATGAATGTGTCATATTCATGGTTTTAAGCTAGTATTACAAGTCTGAGTATAGGGCAAAGGAAAACAAACTAGAGGTTATGGCTTAATTTTTTTTGGAAGTTCTGTAAGTTTTGGCATAAGAGACATTATAATAAAAATAGCCTGACAGAGCTAAACATGTCCTATGGCTTTTGTAGCTCTGGAGTGCTTGACCCAGATTTTGTGTTTAATTTCATAGCATGCTAAGGTGTTTTGGCACTGGGTTTTTGAGTCCCACAGAGCACGAAAGGCAGCACATAGAATATAGATTAAATGTTTAGCTGGCAGGCATGAGAGGCTAATAACAGTCTGGGTGTATAATACTGCTCAGTGTGTCTTGTGTGAACTGTTAACCCAGATATACCAATGGGAGAACAGTCCCCATATTGCTGCAGGTAAGAAAGGCCTCAGTACCCAGAGTGCTGGAGCAGTAAACACCATTTAATGGCCCTGGGGGGCCGTTCAGCTGCACCTCACTGAGGGGAGGGGGTGCTTTGCTCTGGCTCTCAGGATTAAACAGTGCTGAAAATGGCCCTGGGAGCACAGCTGGGAGTGAGAGGGCAACTGGATGTTGTGAGCTGCTGGGGTTCACTTTTTCAGAATTACTCATAGCCGGGGGAGCAGGCAGCTGCCCTGCACCTGGAAGCAGACATACAGCACATTTGGGCAGAGTGTTTTACCTAGCTCTGGTGCCTGTGCTTCAAAAGGGATGCTGAAAAATCCAAATGGAGGGAAGAGACACAAGAATTTTGCAAAGCTTGGAATATCTCCCTTGGTTTCTTTCTTTGGTTCATGCCAAAGATGCTTTATCAAGTGCCTTGGTTATGATGTGGGAATTATTTCTTTTAAATCTATAATGAAAATCAATGTTTGGAAACAACTCTGAACAAATCTAAACCAGAAATAAATCACAGGCTGTAATGAGAGAGAGATTTACCTCCTGGGACAGTTTATTTAGGGGGACAGTGGAATCTCCCAGTCAACACTGAAAGTCCCTCAGAAAAAGGCAGGAAAATATCTCGTATGTGAAACAGAATTGACAGGTTTGATTTCCTGAGGGGCTGAGCTTTGGTTGTCTGTGTTTGTGCAGAAGTGTTGGGCAAAAGAGGTCTAGTTGTCCATTCTGATCACAAAAGGATATTTGTTGGCTGTGGACACTTAAATAGATGAGCTCTCACTGAAAGTCATAGGTGAGATTTAACATTCCAGTCTGCTGGTTATACAGAAGATATGAGTCCCTGTATAGGGCACACTTGAATAATGGGTTCATCACTGCAGATGATGGGTGGGATGCTCAGAGACACAGCTAAACACAAGTGGCCAGAAAGATGGTGCTTGTCTGCACAAGGAAGGCAGAGCTACTGGTGTGGGAGGTTACTGAAGGCCTGGGGACTGGAAAAACTCTTTAATGTACAATTATTTTGTGCTACAGATGATTCCTATTTTCTGTAGGCTGTGAATCACAGAGAGTGTTGCCTTTGTCCTGAAACTGTTCGGGTGGCTTTCAGGTGAGTGGTTTGAAGGGAGGAGAGGGAAGGAGGGAAGGCCAGGCTGCCCATGGCACAGGAGTCTGGTGAGGCTCTGCTGCCACGCTGTGGCGGGGATGGAGCCTTGTTTGGCACGGCATGGTCCGGCCCTCCCACCCATCCCTTGCACCAGGTGAGAGGTACCTGCAGTAGGAATGAACCTCTGCTTTCCCTTCCCCATGTTACAGACCTTATCCCTAAAGAGTGTGGTCAGGAATAAAAGCCTCTCCCAGCATCCAGGGGCACCTCTGTGCCTTGGAGGCTTCTGGGTTAAACGGGTTCTGACTCTGCAAGAGCAGGGCAAGGAAGCAGTGACATCCCCAGTTCATACAGTACTGCCCATTTCTAGCCTTTGAAAGCTCACTTGGTCATCCAGAGTGTGGTGACTGCAGTCATAGGTGGTAAGAACTGCTCTGGAATATAGGAAAATACAGGCAATTGGAATATTGTAGATTTTTTTATTCTACCTTCTAGGCAGAGCATTTTAAGTTTGTATAGGCTGAATTCCTGAAGTTTTCTGATGCTGATAATTCAATGTGAGGTATAAATAGAGTCCAATGCATTAATTCTAAAAATATAAATTAGGCTCTCGAAAATAGGTAAGTAAAATAAGATAAAACCTTTTGTTCTTTACATTTTCTGTTACTACATTTTTGGTAATGTCTTAAGCACAAGTAGACTTTACTTTAAAAGGTAGAGGAGTTGTACTAAATTGCTATCACCTTATGCTGCTCCTAGGACTTGCTAAAACTACTAAAACCTATAAGATGAAGAAACCTGTAGAGCTTTGTAAGTGCTTTGGCTGGTGGTGGGACCAGAACTGCCTGTCTGCTGCGTGTGGTCAGAACCAGCACACTGCTCCCAGCTGGGCTGGGCAGCTGTGGTAGTTGTCCAGACACCTCTTTAATGGGGAGAGGAGTTATCTTCAAGGTGCTGTGGAATGAAAGTGCTTAAAAGGACTGAAAGGCTTGAAGGGGAGATGGTTTGTCTTTTCAGTGTGGTCCAGTCATGCCTGCAAGTGGAAGTGACTCTTCTAACATGACACTTCGGTGTTTCATTCCAGTCTGCAGAAGTTTGAGTCAAAATTGGATTATTTGTTGAAGACCAGAAAGAAATACAATTAACAAGAATTGTGTTTTTGTTATCTCTGGGTTTTAGCTCTATAGACCTGTTCTAGGACAGGTCCTATAAAGTTGGATGGCTTTAGTTGTGGGTTGCATAAACAGCCCATTTGATGAGGGTTCCAACCCATGGGAGTTGACTTTCTTAATAAGGTTTTGTATCTCTTCCTATATTTGATTAAAATGTAGTTGATATTTAAATAATAAAAATCCATTTTAAATGAGGTAATGGGTTAGAACAAAGAATATCCTCTTTTTCTCATAAGACCTAATTACTCTTAAGGAAGAAAGTTCCTAAGTAGTGATTTAATTATGGAAAACCGATTGTAGTGCAGGAAATGGTTTAACTTAACAAAAAAACGTCCCTACACTGTGTAATAAATCAAACCCTCCACCAAGAATGTTGTATTTAGAGATTCCTCAGTATTAATAACTATGAAGGGGACTTAGGAAAACAGATGTATGTATGTCATTCTCCTTGTCATCACTCTTCAGTATTCTGTATTAGTTCATAGTAATACTTTCAAAACTTGCCTTTTTCAAACAATATACTTCCAAGGTTCCTTGTGCATTGCTGTGCATTTACCTCGTCAGCCTCAAACCTCATTAATAACTTTGTCTGCTCTCTGTCATCCCTAGAATCCAGATTGCTTTGTGGGACAGTTTGTAGGGGTCCTGATGGCTGCACTGGGCTTGTCAGGAATGTTCAGTCCCAGCTGGAGTTGGTACTATGGGAGTGAGAAGCTGGAATACTCTCTGAGAACTGGTCTGCACGTCCTGCTCCCCAGTAGTGCACGGCCATGGGTTGTTGGTTGGGGACTCCTGGCAGGGCATGGGGGTACTTTCACACCCCATTAAACTCACAGACCAGTCACTGGGCTCCTGCCTTGACTCCAGCAATGTCTTGGACCACAATCCAAGGGAAGAGAGGCAGGAGAATTGTGAAAAGTTTCCTTTGCAGTCAGCGGCCAAACTTTCACAGGATTTAGAGGCATAGATTTTTGTAGCTTCCAGATAGTAACATTTCTCATCCCTTAGGGCTGATCTCCTCCACCTCTCTTCCTTTTTCTCTGTGTTCCCTCCTCCCTGACAGTTGAAGTTACAGCCCAGAGGAGTGGAGATGTTTTTAAATTGTGGAATGAAGCTGTTACCCTGTCTTCTATACTTGTGTAGGTTGATTCAGTTTTGTTATTGTTTGTATAGGTCAAAATAGCATAGGAATCCCATAGCACACAGTACTGAAGGGTTTTGGAAAAGGGTTGCTATAAATGCACAGAAATGTTTGTTTTCAGTCCCTAAACAGATAGTCTGGTGATGAGGCTTCTGCAAAATGAAATTGTTTTCTTCCTTTTGTATGCCCTCTTCCCTGTGACAGAGTATCATCATCTTCACTTGTCTGTGATGTTAATTCATTTGAGAGTGCAATACACCCTGTTGGAAAAATCCAGACAAGTCTGTGCTATGAGATCTGCTGCACTTGCTGTGTTCCTTCTCTTTGGTGCAGTTTCACAACAAACAGGCTCATACTCTTATTTGTAGTAACTATGGCAACTTTAGAAGCTCTCTTTCTAAAGCTGAGCATACAATAAAGTGCTTAAAGTGTTGGTAGGATTAGAGACTCTCGAATATGTTTAATTTTCTCCCTGTGTCTCTGTCTTTGGAGAGGAGCAAGAGGGTAATGTGAGTATTAGCTGGGGCCTGGCTTTAATCTCGCTGACACTCAGGTCTGCTGAGCCTCCCCCAGCAGGAACAAGGGGTCATGAATATTCATGGTGCAGGCACAATGGGCAACCTACACACAGAAAGGAGTTTGTGAAGGAGGGAAAATGTTATTGAAACCATTCTGCAGCTTCAGCTACAGTAGTCAATAATGATAAATGCCAGAATGGTGATAGAGTTCATAAGATAATGGGGATGTCTGAGATATTATGTAAGCATGGATGGATCTGGTAATGGGGAAACAGCGTTTGCTGTGGGGTTTAGCAGTGGGTTTGTGTTGAAGGACATAAGGGTGATGGTAACAGGATTATTCCCAAAGCTAATGCACACAGACATCTCTGCGAGTACTTTTGTGTCTGTGTGGCACTTTGTGACGCTGAGAACTGTCACTCTGAAAATTGCTGTTATTCTTGCAGGAGGTTTTCTTTTCTGTGAGTGCTGTGTTTTACATGGAGCTGTATTTTAGGAACACAACAAGACAGATCTGCTCCTCATCCCAGGAGCAGAGCCAGGGAGGGTGGTAGCATGTTTATCACAGTCCATTGGGAGAACTTCATGGTGCTTTTTGGCACTGGTGCAATGTCCTAAATCAGACCTGGGAAAGACCTGCAAGGTTTTAACCTTGGTTCGTCAGCATTCATGAGCTTGCCTGCTTTGCTGCTCCGAAATCAGTTCTCACCACTGGTGCTAATGACTTGAGAGTCTGCTTGTATGTGATTTTATTTCTTAGGCATTTTTTTGTTTTATATGCTCAAATGTAATCTTCCGTGGAAATGCTCAGTTTGTGTAACTTCAGTGTAGCTTGGCACTTGTCTTTTCAGTTAACTCTAGTAGTGATGCACTGGCAGAAGAGAATACATGGATATTCTCTGTCATATTCACCTGTTAAGGCTTTGATGTGATGCATAGGTTTTTTTGGTGTTAATTTCTCTTCTCTGTCAGTAGCTCACACTGGAGTTTTTTGAACCTCAAAGGTGTGCAGCATGTTTCCTGGCAAAGTATAAAGAGCTCTGTCAGAGAAAAAAAAAAAAAAGCCTTGTAGTTGTTAGTGCTTTGTCATTTTTGATTTTCAATTCTGGACTTCTTGAATGTGAAAATAAATATAAGCTGCTACTAAAAGGCAGGGGACTGTTTCACTGACCCATGCCAGTGCAGGGCTGTTCCCTGCCAGGTGTGTCCAGGCTGCTCTTCATCCAAACCCTTCTCTCTCTGTTGGGGATGTGTAAGATGGATGGTGTAAGATTGTGTAAGGCCGGTTTCTCTCTTCTCTTGTTTTTTTGAGGTTCCCATTTTCCCCAGCTGAGGAGTTTTTCCCCCTCCTCACCCCCTGGCAAATGCCAGAAGAGCACCACCTTATCTCTGTGCTTAGACACTCTCCAACCCAAAAGACGTCAAGGAGATGAGTAAATTATGCATATTCCTCTCCTGGATGTGAAGCTACATGTAGTAAATAATTGGTGCCCTGCAGGCAAACCACTTGTGTGATTCAGAAAGGGTAACTTGGGAAAGATTGTATCAAACAGCCTTTCAGCTGCAGAGCTGGGACCAACATCTCTGACACTTCATAAAATGAACACTGTAGTTCACTTGGAAGATGCCTGGCTGATAATCCTGGGAATTTAAATCTTTTGTCTACAGCCCTGACATGTGCCTCAATCCTGGCCCCAAGGGACCACCTTAGAAGGTGAATGAGTTGCAGCTTGTGCCCGTTCCAACGTCAGCAGGAGCTCCCTGCTGGTGATCCTGGGGTCTGGTCTCCTGGAAAGTGTCTAAAAGCTCCCAGGCACAAAGGACCCAGCTTAGGTAACATTAGAAGTTAAAGAATTTTAAGTGTCTTGACATTATTTGTGCTATTTTCAGATATGAGCCTGGATAATTTCTCTTTTTCTACATCTCTTCAGCTCTTGCAGTGAAAATAATAGTTGTCTTTCCTGGACATGATTTACAGCTTATTTTGTTCACCAGTGCTTAGAAGTGTAGTGTTAAAGTGTTTGTATCATAAACAAGTGACTGGTTTTTTTATTTAATCCCACTAAGAAGACCATTGGAATATTGCAATTAACTGTAATTTTGGTTTGAAACAATATCTCCATTTAATTCTTTCAGTTCATTTGTATTTTTGTTAGGTTTTTTTTTCCTTACACAAAGCCTAGTAAACTTTGACTGATGTTAATGGACATAACTCATTCTATTAAAAATTAACATAAATTAAGTTCCCTCATATGCAAGTATTTGCAGGTTCAGTGTCAACACCTGTCTTAAATGTCTTACTTTTTCAAACCCTTGATTTCTGCCGGGTTTTGAGGTTTAAGGGATTGGGGGAGGGCAGAGGGAGGGGAATGCAGTAATAAATGGCAATAAACAATGTTTCATCTCTGAATAAACACCCAGTCCTTGACTCTGCCCCCCCCAGTTGTGAACCAGTGGGCAGTTTTTGCCATCCGGAACCTGACGGAGCAGAACGAGCGGAACCAGGAGCTGATCGCGGGGCTGGAGGAGCAGGGGCTGGCAGAGGGCTCTGCCCTGGGCAGCATGGGCTTGGAGATGGACAGACGGGAGGGCAGGCTAATCCTCAGGTCTACCAGGAAAAAACCCTCCTGAGCCGAAGAGTATTTCTCTTATGAAATAGTTTTCCCTGCTCAGCCAGTCAAGATTTCCTCCTTTTCAGTCCCGGTCTGCTGGAAGAGCGTCACATTCTCTGGCAGAAAAGCTGCCAAATGATGCTTCTGCCTCGTAACAAAAGCACACCTCTGTGTTTCCTGAACACTTGGGTAAATCAGCCTGTGGAACAAAGTCCTTCTTGTCAGTGGGTTGGAATTCTTGTTTCCTTGGCAGAAGGGTGTCATAGATGCAGTATTGAGTTGTTACAATTTCCTTTGCTGAACCTGGAGATAACTGTTGTTAAAAAACTCTCCAAAGAAAGAGCTGCTTTGCAGGCTGCCCTCCAGTAAAAGATCTGTGCTGAGTCAGGGCTAAACAATCAAAGTTTTCAGTCATGGGACTCAAATATCTCTATTTATCTAAGGATCAACGGGATGTTGGATGTACATAAATATTTAGTGAATTAAACACAACATGCCTTCTGTGTATTTAAATTATGAGTAAACCTTCTTTTCTACCTTGTTACCTTTCAGTCTTCATGACAAGTGTATTAAAACCAAAGCTGAAGCTGTTGTGGCAACAGATGCTGCATTCCTTTGCACTGGGGCATGTCTCTGTTTTGGAGACTTGGGTGTTTGTTTGAATTTTATTTGTTCCTTTGGAGGGTAAGTCAGCCCACTTTCCTTTTATTTTGCACTTCTCATGGGTTTTCTGAACTCTGGCAGACTGCTGAAGAGGTAGTTTCTCACTGTGATTAATTCTAGGAGTTTCTTTTCACCCCTCTGCCTTTCCAAAACATTGACAAAACTCATTTCCAGTTAATTAATTCAAGAGAGGCAGAAGAATGGAAGGCCCTGCCTCTTCATTTTGGGTACCCTCCTGTATTGTTGTTGGACCCTGCCACTGTGGAATGTGGCATGAATGAGATGGGGGGAAGGGGGGTGAAGCCAGGGTGGGGGGGCACAGTTAACTCTGTGTGTGCCAGAGCTTTGCCCTGGAAGCCAAGAAATGTAACCCTCCATGCACGGGCAAAGCAGGAATTGCAGCTTAATATTGCTGCTGCTTGTGTATTGGTACTGCCCTTTGATTACCTCCAGTGATCTCCAGCTCGCAGGTGTCAGGAAAGTTAATTTGTTGGCATTTAATCCCATTCTTAAATGGAAAGGCAAGTTTATGTCCTGAAACTCCACATGCCTGTAACCAACCTTCAGCCATGTGCATCAGCTTACGCTCCTCCAGTTCAGTTTTTTGGTTTAAAAATGGAAAAAACGCAGTACTTTGAACTGTGGGAAGTCCACAGCAGTGTGTAACAGTGCTGGGGAGTAGAGCTGGACTGCTGAGGTGGTTTCAAGTTAACTGGAGGATCTCAGTGTCTGCCCTGGTGGGACTGTGGATTTGACCCAGTGGGATTTTAGCCACCTGTGGGGTTCAAAGGGAAGGATCCAACACTGCTGTCTTCAACCCTTTCTCAGGTAAATGGGGTCTAGAAAGGCATGATGGCAGTAGGAACAAAGACACGAACTCTTGGTGCTTTTAGTGACTTTTTACTTGGAAAACAAATGCAGGGAAAAGCGTCCTTTGTGTTAGCAAAGGGTACACATGGCTATAAGCAAAGTGCTTTATTTGCTTTTTAAAAATATTTTGACAGGAACATTTTGTCGGGTATTAAACCCTGCTGTGTCCAAGTGCTGGTTTATAAAGTTGTGTCTTATACAGGTGGGTGCCTTTTCCTGGCTGAAGGGAAAAGGGATATGGTTGTGGTTCTTCTTGAGCGTGTGGTTTCTCAGTCATTTCCTTAAGCCTTAATTCTTGTGTTTAGGCCAGAATTCATTTAGCAGTATCATTAGTGTGTCACATCAGATTTACAGCTGGGTTTGTAGGGGTTTTTTAATCTTCATCTCCATAACACAATGAAAGATTCATACTTGTCACCCCTAAGTGGGGGGAAAAAAAAGAATTCTACTCTTATATATAAAAAAGCATTATTCAGAAGGCTGCATCATTCATCTTTAAAAGGAAAGAATTAAACTTTTGCTAACAAAGGACCATCAAATATAACACCATCTGAAATGAAGTGAAGCTGTTTTCCATTGAGTAATTATAAAGCTTCAAACATTATTTTAGTGCCACTACTTACAAAACTCATGTTAAATGATTTAACAAAGTCATAAAAATATATATAGAATTATCCTGAACAGAAAATGAATTTTCTGTGTAAGGAAAAAATGCAAAGAATTTCCTTTTATTTAGGGTGATAAAGAGTTAAAATCCTGTTCACAAAGCAAATCCAGAGAGAACTTTGGTTGTGGAAAAAGCAGTGGGAGTCCCTCTTTCCTTTTAAGCAGATGGGAATAGGCAGGGTGTTTTTTTTAACTTGACAGTTGTGTACTTACCGATGGAATATGCACAAGCCTGTAAATATAAGCCAAATAATAACAAACACAAATAAATAGGAGGGTTTTGTAATTTTCAGTGCCTAATGAAGTAATAGTTGTGTTTTCAAAAAGGGAAACGTAGGGCTTTCACAGCAGAGAACATGCTGATTACTGTATTGTGAGTGGCTGGCTTTTGATTTTCCAGGATGGATTAATTCTCAGAACACAACAGGTTCCCTGTCCTCCCCCACTGGAGTCCCAGTCTCCAATAGACTCGTTTTATATGCTGGGGGATTAATACAGCACAGCAATCAGTCATAAAAAGCAAGCTTTAGTGAGTTTGTAAAGGGGCAGAACAGGCAGATCAAGTCTTGTGACCATCTTATTGCTTTCGAGTGCTTTCAAACAATGGTGGTCAGATTTTTTTGATTTTTTTTTTAGGTCTATTTGTTGTTAAAAAGGAATAGGGAGTTGGTTTTTTCGTCATAAGTGGATAGATTTTGGAAGAGCTCTCTTGCAAATTGTGAGAAATAAACTGAAATGTTTGCAAAACTCTGATTTTTTTACTGCTTCTAATAATTTGGCTTTGTTTTGCCTAAAGTACCTGTAAAATACATTTTTAAATACAATCAACAAAACTCCAAATCCCAGGCACTTAATGCCATTGTCACAATCTTTATTTAACAGTTGATTTTGTATTTTGAGGTTGGTGCAGGTGTTTCTGTAGTGAGACTCTGAAAAAGCTCCCCTTGATTTGCAAAGGAGAAAGTACTGAAAATGTGAGGCTGTACCCAAAATTGCCTTCAGTCTTTGTACCAAGCCTGAGCTGTACTGTTGGGTTAGAATTCATTGTCTGCTTAGAGTAGACTTCTTTGTATTAAAAAGGGGAATTTATGAAGGAATGTAGAAGAATGCATTGTTAGGAATGAATTCTTCCCTGTGAGGGTGGGGAGGCCCTGGCACAGGTTGCCCAGAGAAGCTGTGGCTGCCCCTGGATCCCTGGAAGTGCCCAAGGCCAGGTTGGACAGGGCTTGGAGCACCCTGGGCTGGTGGAAGGTGTCCCTGTCCAGGGCAGGGGGTTGGAAGCAGATGATCTTTAAGGTCCCTTCCAAC